>NC_143048.1:21356428-21512500 GCF_057628025.1 Oncorhynchus mykiss | reverse complement strand
ACACTTACTACATGAGACAAAGGTCCCTAGCGGACTGACACAATATGGCATTTTACCCAACGAGAGAGACTTATATTTTGGAACACAAACCACTGCCCGTTTGGAATAAGAAATCATTAACTTCTTGATACTACCCATCCCGCATGTGGGAGCATAACGTAGCCTCAAACTAATTAGCATAACACAGCGGACATAAATCTTCCTAGAAAATGTTCCTATTCATGAAAATCACAAATGAAATATATTGAGACACAGCTTAGCCTTTTGTTAATCACACTGTCATCTCAGATTTTTAAAATATGCTTTAAAGCCAACGCCAGAAACGCATTTGTGTAAGTTTATCATGGCATAATGCTATGACTAGGCTCTGCTAGCATCAGGCAACATTTTCACAAAAATAAGAAAAGCAATCAAGTTAAATCATTTACCTTTGAAGAACTTCGGATGTTTTCACTCAGGAGACTCCCAGTTAGATAGCAAATGTTCCTTTTTTCCAAAAATATTATTTTTGTAGGCGAAATAGCTCCGTTTGTTCTTCACGTTTGGCTGAGAAATCGACCGGAAAATGCAGTCACTACACATTTCACTTTTTTCCAAATTAGCTCCATAATATTGAAAGAAACATGGCAAACGTTGTTTAGAATCAATCCTCAAGGTGTTTTCCACATATCTATTCGATAAAATATCCGTCGGGACAATTGGTTTCTCATAAGAAGCGATTGGAAAAATGGCTACTTGTGTACTTTATGCAAGATTTTCTGCCGGAGCCATCATGTGACCACTTGCTAAATGTGATCCCTTACGGCTATTCTTCAACATAAATGCGTAAAAAGACGTCACAATGCTTTAGACACCTTGGGGAATACGTAGAAAACGTAAGCTCATTCGTAGCTCATTCACAGCCATATAAGGAGTCATTGGCATGAGGCGGTTTCAAAAAATGCGGCACTTCTTGATTGGATTTTTATCTGGGTTTCGCCTGTAACATCAGTTCTGTTGCACTCACAGACAATATCTTTGCAGTTTTGGAAAGTGTTTTCTATCCAAAGCTGTCAATTATATGCATAGTCGAGCATCTTGTCGTGACAAAATATCCCGTTTAAAACGGGAACGTTTTTATCCAAAAATGAAAATACTGCCCCCTAGTTATAAAAGGTTAATGTATTTACTTGTGAGTGCCCTTGTTCGTTGTGTAGTTCTGAACAGAACAACAGAGTTCCCTCTTCCATTTGCTTCTGAAGCTGCTTATTTGAAGATAAGCCAGCTGTGCCGATGGTTCCAGTGGGGTGAAGAGAGTAGCGTACGGTGACTTGAGACTCGTAGTAGGATGGGATGGTTTGAAGAGTGTGAGATATTTGACTCGGGACAGCTGATCAGCTGTATCAGTGATTGTCTGAGAGGGGAGTTTGTCGCCTCTTTCTCCTCGTGTTGATAGTCAGGATTTAGACCACTTCAGACATGGGCTGCAGCTCCCTGTCTTTCCTGGTTCAAAGAAAGGTGAGTTTAATTCTTCACCTCATGTTGAGGTTCAAAGTTCCAACCATTTCAGACATGTACCTTCATTTCTGGTCTAATGTTAATTTCGTTACCAAGGCATTTTATGCACTCTGGCTTTAAGGGACAGCTCTGTTCATCTGACATACCCTTCTGACCTCACTCGGGGTGTGGCTACTTAATGTATAAAGGATATGATTAGAAGTTATCTCTTATGACTCCTAAAATCACAGTCATATTTTAACAACAATACTTTCATCATTGTTCATTTCATATGCACAACATATTGGATGGAAATTTGACAGATAAAGGGGGTATCCTTTCCAAGTTACAGTATTTCATCCATACAGTTTCAATGACATCACAAAATGAAGAACAATATGACATTAGTTTTCTACATCTCCCCACTGACAATTCCCCACATTCTTTATGTTAGAATTATTGTTCCATTATCCACTTTTTGGACGTTAGAGAGTTTTGAGCGGGCAAATGTCTCTGGAGACAAAGGGACATTCCTTAAGCCAATACTGGAGGGTAGAGAGAGAGTCCTCTCCTGCTTAATTTACGGTGAGAGAAGGTCTGGTTATTGTCAGCCATTGCCAAGCTGATCTGATCCATTGTGATACTCATATGACAGTCATGACACCACAATGGAACTGTTCAAGTTCACCATTGGCAGAGGAGACCTGGAGTTCATGGAGCAGGTCCAGTACAAAGAGGTGTGTACATGGGATCTGTATTGTGAGACCTTTATTTTGATAGTGAGACTTTAATTATATTTTTCTGGCTTTGGGGTAAAGGGCAGGGTATGTGCTCATTTTATGTGTTATTAAAAAAAAATCCAGAGTAAGGTGTGTAGTACTCTGATTGAATTTAACCTTTGCGTCTTATACTGAAGTTGTCATAGTGCCCCTGAATCATCGTTCTTTATTATCGACCTTACAGGTGTTTTAGATTCTACTCATATCCTACATTGTGCTCACCTACGCCCACCATGCTTATCACCCTCATGGGAAAGACAGTGGAAAATATTTCCAGAGAGCAAAAGGATCTAGCAACTACAGGTAAACAAACCCACTGACGAGTCAGTGATTCTAAAAAGAAAATGGCTTACGATAATGAGTGTATAAAAATACTTTACATGTATGTGCTTGTGTGTAAGCAAGTGACTTGCTTAGAAGTCTGGATTGGGTGTGTGTGTGTCCACAGAGAGCCTGTGTACTATCCTGGACCTGGAGAGCTACCTGCCCATGTGTCTGAAAGAGAAACTGTGCTCAGGAGAGGTGCAGAAGAAAGGATCGTTGGCCGGAGATGAAAGTAGAATGTTTTTCAGGTAAACCTCCTTGGGCTGATTTCCAGGCCAGGAATTAAGCCTAGTCCTGGACTAAAAAGCTATTTCAATGGAGATTCTCCATTAAACATTATTTTTACTCTAGAACTAGACTTAATCTTTGTCCAGGAAACCGGTCCCTTGAGTACCTTCCTATAGTAGGACAAAGGATAGCCTCGCGAGAATACGACACCTGGTTATGTACAGTACCAGTCAAAAGTTTGGACACACCTACTCATTCAACGGTTTTTCTTTATTTTTACTATTTTCTACATTGTAGAATAATAGTGAAGACATCAAAACTATGAAATAACACATGGAATCATGTAGTAACCAAAAAAAGTGTTATATATATACAGTGCCTTGCGAAAGTATTCGGCCCCCTTGAACTTTGCGACCTATTGCCACATTTCAGGCTTCAAACATAAAGATATAAAACTGTATTTTTTTTGTGAAGAATCAACAACAAGTGGGACACAATCATGAAGTGGAATGACATTTATTGGATATTTCAATTTTTTTTAACAAATCAAAAACTGAAAAATTGGGCGTGCAAAATTATTCAGCCCCTTTACTTTCAGTGCAGCAAACTCTCTCCAGAAGTTCAGTGAGGATCTCTGAATGATCCAATGTTGACCTAAATGACTAATGATGATAAACACAATCCACCTGTGTGTAATCAAGTCTCCGCATAAATGTACCTGCACTGTGATAGTCTCAGAGGTCCGTTAAAAGCGCAGAGAGCATCATGAAGAACAAGGAACACACCAGGCAGGTCCGAGATACTGTTGTGAAGAAGTTTAAAGCTGGATTTGGATACAAAAAGATTTCCCAAGCCTTAAACATCCCAAGGAGCACTGTGCAAGCGATAATATTGAAATGGAAGGAGTATCAGACCACTGCAAATCTACCAAGACCTGGCCGTCCCTCTAAACTTTCAGCTCATACAAGGAGAAGACTGATCAGAGATGCAGCCAAGAGGCCCATGATAACTCTGGATGAACTGCAGAGATCTACAGCTGAGGTGGGAGACTCTGTCCATAGGACAACAATCAGTCGTCGTATATTGCACAAATCTGGCCTTTATGGAAGAGTGGCAAGAAGAAAGCCATTTCTTAAAGATATCCATAAAAAGTGTCGTTTAAAGTTTGCCACAAGCCACCTGGGAGACACACCAAATATGTGGAAGAAGGTGCTCTGGTCAGATGAAACCAAAATTGAACTTTTTGGCAACAATGCAAAACGTTATGTTTGGCGTAAAAGCAACACAGCTGAACACACCATCCCCACTGTCAAACATGGTGGTGGCAGCATCATGGTTTGGGCCTGCTTTTCTTCAGCAGGGACAGGGAAGATGGTTAAAATTGATGGGAAGATGGATGGAGCCAAATACAGGACCATTCTGTAAGAAAACCTGATGGAGTCTGCAAAAGACCTGAGACTGGGACGGAGATTTGTCTTCCAACAAGACAATGATCCAAAACATAAAGCAAAATCTACAATGGAATGGTTCAAAAATAAACATATCCAGGTGTTAGAATGGCCAAGTCAAAGTCCAGACCTGTATCCAATCGAGAATCTGTGGAAAGAACTGAAAACTGCTGTTCACAAATGCTCTCCATCCAACCTCACTGAGCTCGAGCTGTTTTGCAAGGAAGAATGGGAAAAAAATGTAGTCTCTCGATGTGCAAAACTGATAGAGACATACCCCAAGCGACTTACAGCTGTAATCGCAGCAAAAGGTGGCGCTACAAAGTATTAACTTAAGGGGGCTGATTAATTTTGCACGCCCAATTTTTCAGTTTTTGATTTGTTAAAAAAGTTTGAAATATCCAATAAATGTTGTTCCACTTCATGATTATGTCCCACTTGTTGTTGATTCTTCACAAAAAAATAGTTTCATATCTTTATGTTTGAAGCCTGACATGTGGCAAAAGGTCACAAAGTTCAAGGGGGCCGAATACTTTCGCAAGGCACTGTATGTATGGTGACAAACAGATCTGTAGAGCTAACAGAGGTTATTCCTCATCTGCTCAAGTCCATTATTCAAACTAATAAATCTGAACTATTCATTTTTTGAATACTTACTATATTTGTATTGGCCTTTATTCGATACATTAATATACATATAAAGGTGTTGTCCAGTATGCTACAGAAGGTGCCAGTATGAGGCAACAATGATTAGCAGAACCATATCCACTCAAGCTGACGTTTGTATTTGCAGGGAGATGGCTCTATCCTGAAAAGGTTTAGCTTGTCCACTCGCCGCAGCTCCACATCCATGAGCTCTGGAGTCTTGAGTTCATCCTACCTAACCTCACACACCCTAGACGGTGATTTCTGAC
The DNA here is from genome assembly GCF_057628025.1 of Oncorhynchus mykiss. Classification (NCBI taxonomy): domain Eukaryota; kingdom Metazoa; phylum Chordata; class Actinopteri; order Salmoniformes; family Salmonidae; genus Oncorhynchus; species Oncorhynchus mykiss. Next base: position 21,507,331 of record NC_143048.1, on the reverse strand, counting down.
ATGTTTGCATTGGTGTCTGTCAAATCTTTCATTAGCACACCAACCATATGACTATTGGATATTATTTCTAGACTGTCAACAAATCCATAAAAAATGTATAATCGATGTTTGGGAATTATAAACAATTGGAAGTGTTTAACTTCATTCCATCCATAAATTGACAGAAGAATGACTATTAGAAATGTTTTTATATCCTTTGAAAATCCCCAGTTCCATAGACATCTCAAGCCTTGCTGTTACAAATAAAATAAACTGAAAATAAAAAGGTATCAGTTTTGCAAATGCAAACTTTATTTTGGTTAGGGGGGAATGTTAGTGCAAAGCATAGTTCAAGGATAGGTAAGCTGGAATAACACAACCACTGCCATTCATCTCACACTTCCACTTATGTGGAGCAAAAACACTCACCAGCACCATTAACATCACAGTCCCACATTCTGTTCCTATAACTGTCTAGAGGGCAGCAGACCACTATTTTGTCACAACCTTAAAATAGCATGATTCTTTAAAACTAATACAAACCAAGATGGCTAAAGAATGTTAGCATCCAAAATGGCACACGACTTTCGAAACAGTGCACCACTTTTGACTATGACCCTAGGTCAAGTCGTACAGTAGTGAATAGGATGCCATTTCAGACATAGAATGTAACTAGGCTTTGGGCCATGGTGATTATGGTTGAGGGGAAGGCTTGGTGAGTTTGGTCAGTGATTCAGCAGCAGCCGTTCAGACTCCCAACATTGTCTGGAATCATTGTGGTATGTAAACGCGGACGCCTGTCCAGTATCAGTAGTTACAGTTAGAAGCTTGGTCACCCCCAAAATGGATAGATGTGTACCACTGTGTAGTGTGCACAAGTATCTAGGCTTTACACCCTTTCTCTCACACACACCCACACATACTATTTCATATGAAATGTCTCCGCTGGGCTTAATATTAGAAAGTGTAACTGTAAACCTGACGTTCTCGGGCTGTAACATGGCTGTACAACATTATAGAATAAGTAAATCAGGTCAAATGGAACAACAGGTACATCGCTTGGTTCACTGCAGCAACAGTTGGTCCATTTCCACTACACAGATTTACAATCTCGCATTTCAAAAATCCATGACAACACATTATAAATAGGAACCTTTATTCCAATAGTACAACCCATACATCATTACTATACATACACACACACACACACACACTCTTGTGTGTTCAGATTAGAATTCAATAGCAGCTTCAAGGGCCAGGCACATCAGGAACACAACAGTAGTAAGAGCCAAACAGAATCTAGCTACTGCCCTCAAGGGAAGAAAGCTCAATCCATAACATTAAAGGTGCTACACAGAACATCTCCCCTATGTGGAAGCTAGGAGAATTGCAACAGCACTAGGCTGCATTCAAAACAAATGTACCATCTCCCCCACAACATGGAGACACACGCTTGAGCCTTTTACTTTCGGTTTTGGTCCACCAGCTTTAAACAGCTGTAAAAAAATGTTTTGTTATTAAAAAGATATTTCACAGCAATTTAGAAGGTACAATGATTCCCTCCACTATTCAGTGCTTGTTTTTCTCACAAACTGAAAATGAGCAGTGTAGAATTTTAGCAACCAGGAAATTAGAGATATTTTTACATTGGCTGCTTGACCCGATTTCCACACAAGCAAAGTCAAAACAGCTTTCCCATTTTGACAGATGCCGCTCTGGCGGGAGAAATCAATAGGTGTTTATAACAGCACTGGCGGTCAGGTAAGTAATACTGTGAACCACGTATCATTCCCCCAGTACTGCAGATATATTATGGCAATTTTCTGAATGACAATGCTTTTTTTTTTTGAAAAAAAAAAAAGGTGTAGCGCCTTTAAGGCTACATAACCTCTATTAATCAAATTACCTCTATGACTTAACCTTTCCATCGCTTACTGAATGCAGCTAGTTGTGAGACATCAGTTTGCATTGTTTTGTGTCTGATCATATGCGTTACCTATGGCACCCGTGTGGAAAAACCTATGGCTTCAGGATGCAGTGTTCAAATAAATAAATTAGCTAAGAACTAAATTAGTGTAAGGGCATTTGTCACGTAGAAACAACGAAAGAAACGTACTCCAAAGACCATAGTTACAGCCCAGTGCCACACACCTATGAAACTCTGCTTAACACTATTCATGCTTATTATCCTTTAAATGGAGGACTTTTACTTAGCAATTTAACAATGGCCTTAAATGAAAACATATGCAGAAACAATTTTCGATATAGGATGCGACACCACGCACTGTTTACGGAAATCCGGCATGGTGTAAAAAGTCAACATTTAAGGTAGAAGGTAACTAATATAACATTTAAGGCTTTTTTCCCCAAGAGTTATTAGGGAGGAGGAAAGAGTAAGCCAAATTAAACTGAGGAAAAACACAGCATGCTAGACCCATAGAAATATCATTACTTAGACGTAATTATATTTCTATGGCTAGACCCATCTACAAGCATGAGGAGGTAACCTGCATATAAAATAACTGGACTGAACCTCGGTTCCCCTTTCTAGGTAGTAGAGAGACAATACAGTTGGGGTTAGGCTAGCAAGTGAAGGAAAAGAGGTATCCCAATAAGCAAGCTAGATCTGTTTTCTGAAGCGAACCAGCTTCTGTTAGCGTCACATTCAAGCTCAGTCTTTAGCCGTACTACGACAGTAACGACACTAATTCTAGCAGGCTTGTAACTGCACGTTGCACATGGCTAGTCGAATGCCATACTTTTCATTAAGACTCAGTTGACAAAAGTTAGCTCGCTAACTCTTCAAACCTGCTTCGTAGGATACCCCTCAGCTTACCAGAACCCCCAGACAGGTAAAGATCCACAAGGAATCCATTCACTTGTTTACAGTAGTATAGTGGTGAAACAAATAAATATTTTAACCCTCCGGTATGTTCGGTTGTACTTGCAAGTGATCAATTTGGTCTAAGCAAACACAGACAATTCCTTTCAAGATCAGGGGATTGATCCTACTGGGTTCACATTATTCAAAAGACAATGTTTTTCCCAAAGGGAGGTTTTGTTCCTTTTGTAAATGTTTAGCATGACATTTCGATTCTCTAAGTCCTCATACTGAAAGCGTCACTGGAGAAATTCAAGTAGAGACAATTTAACTTAAGTAACAGAACAAGGTAGGGATAAAAAAAAACCAACTAAAAACGACTTCAAAAGTACTCTGTTAAGGTCTTATCACACACAAGAGGACAGGACAAAATGGGGAGAGATTGAAGTAAGAATATACTCAGACATGAACCTGATTCATATTAGCATACAAAAATACCCATTCAAATGTAAACATAGGCCAGGAAATAACACCCCATTTTCAGCCGCTGCCACTAATGTTGTAAAAGGGCGTGGTTGGTTCCATGACAACCTGGGGATAACTATGGTAATTATTATGTGGAAAGGAAGTAGCTCTACTAGGTTCTCTACTTAGTCCTAGATAACAATAGAGTATTCCAGAAAATACTACAAGAAGCAGATGTCCATGTTGTGGTATGAGTAAGTATTCTTCATCATTAGAATAACAATCAAAAACCCTTCATCTGGCACTAAGGTTTAACAGATACCTTTAAGGGCTAAGGACCTACTTTTAAAACACATAAGTCAGTGATTAAACATTGAGAGCAGGAGCAACCGACTAGGGAGAACATTCAATTGATCACTTGCAAGAACTCTACAACATGTGGACACCTGATTATAATCTTGAATCATTCACCAACCATGACACACAACTGGTGAGGTGAAGACTGCTATCTATCTATAGCCTGGGTGATGAGCGGGGATATTTCTACCGTTGCCTAACTCTGGGCCCTGGGCTAGAGCTCTACTCATGGGAGGCCTGTGCATCTTCCCCATGGCACCTGGGTTATGCTGGAATGCCTGGAAATCCCCAGCCAGGTAATCAGACACGTTCTGCTTCATCAGCTTGGTCTGACCCGAACCTGGGAACCCGGGTCTGGCTCCTGGTCGGTACTGTGATCCTGGTGTGCTGCAGTCTATGGAGGCCCCTGACGGGCCCCCCTGGAAGGCCAAATCCAGAGGGCCAAGACCATCACTTTTGCCTGCTTGTAGGACACTGCCCCATGGAGCCTGCAGGTAGCACCCGTTGGTGTAGCTGGGCATGGTGCCACCCGGTGGGCCGGTTACGGAGGACGAGGGGGTTGTCTTGTCTGATGGGTGTTTAAGGTAGAAAGCTTCTGGCTGCGAGGCCAGCAGCACGTGGGGATAGTTGAGGGTCTTGGCAGGGAAGACAGGCCCAGAGGGGATTTCTCTCCTGGGGTTCTTGCTGGGGTTGGTTCCCTCGGGCAGGTGCTGCATGTGAGCCAGCTGGTGCTGGTTCCAGGAGTGTTGCTGTTGGAGTTGCTGCTGTTGGAGTTGCTGCTGTAACTGATGTTGTAGCTGTTGCTGCTGGTGAACCTGTTGGAGCTGCTGTACCTGATTATGTTGTTGTTGCTGGTGAACCTGTTGTAACTGCTGTAATTGCTGCTGCTGTAACTGCTGCTTTATGTCAGTGTGGAAAGCAGGTGGCAACCTGTTCATGACAGCTATGTTGGGCTGTAGGCCACCAGCAGGGCCCTGGGACTCTTCAGGGGCCTTCTCTGTGGGGCCCAGCAGGCAGGAGGGAAGGAGGTCCAGATTGTGGGGTGTGTTGACCCTGGAGCTGGCATTGATGAGAAGGTTACGGCTGATGGGGCTGGGGTTGGCAATCTGGCCCTCACACACCGAGGTGGCACCCATTCCGGCCCGAGCCTGACAGAACTGGTTGATCTGGTGCACGATGCTACTCAGGTCTGTGCCCGGCCGGTTGTGGTGCAGGCAGGCCGCCATGGATAGCGGGATGGTGGAGGTAGATACAGTTACGTTTGGCGGGACGTCTGCGTCTGGCAGCTTCCTGGGGCCATAGGGGGGGCCTGGCTGGGGCTGCAGGGCAGAGTGAGGGCCAGGGCCGGCACCGGAGGCCTGGGGGAACTGCTGAGATGGGGGGAGGCCCTGGGAATGTTGCAGACTGGGTGGAGGCTGGGACTGGGCTACGTCAGGCTGGTGCCGGATGCCCTGGGGGAGAGGCTGTGACAGGCTCTGGGGGTGCTGCATGCCCTGGGAATGTTGCAGACTAGGTGGAGGCTGGGCCTGGGCTAAGTCAGGCAGGTGCCGGAGACCTTGAGCCTGAGCCACAGCCTGCTGTACTAAAGCTTGTTGAGGAAGAGTCTGGTGCTGCAGCGTCTGAGGATGAAAAAGATGCTGCTGCTGTAAGGTTTGTGGCCGAGTCTGATCTTGCTGTCGTAAAGTCTGCGTGTGAGGCAAACTTTGCTGCCGCTGGATATTCTGGGGGTGCGCCAGATTCTGCTGTTGCTGCTGTACAGTTTGCAGCTGGGACAAGCTTGGTTGCCGCTGTAAAGTTTGAGGGTGGGCCATGTTTTGTTGCTGTAAAGTTTTAGGTTGAGGAATATGTGGCTGTGAAGTCACACGATGAGCCATGTTGTGCTGCTGTACAGCATGCTGTGGATGTGGGTGGGGGAGGCCCTGTTTCTGGTTCAATGCCTGGTGTTGGGTTTGGGACATGCCCTGGAGGTGGGGGACAGGCTCGGGGAGATTTAAAGAGCTTTGAGTGACGTGCGACCCGCTGTGGAGGTTCATGGCTGCTTTGGGAAGCAGATGGGCTTGGCTGCCGTCTGTGTCTTTGAGGGTGCTTTTCCCGGTCGAAGTGCGGAGGACGGCTAGGAGGCCCGCTCTGGTGCTGCTGACCTGAGACTGGTAGGGGCTGTGGCGCTGGCTGGACGTGTCCAACCCGTTCACTGTGCGGCGGATGTGCTTTCTCTGAGGTACTTTGACACTGTTGGGGAAGATCTTTATGGTCAGAGGCTTGTTGGCGACTTTCTTAGCAAAGGCATCTAATTCTGCTGGGGTTGGATAGTTGGCAGATCTCATCTTCTGTGTAGTGTCCCCTAGGATGGAAAGAAGGACAGAGAGAGACAGAACAAGGAATTTTTGCATAACCAACGTTTCTTCATTCAACTAGTGACTGGAAAGGATTTACAACTCATTAAGTGGAAATATGAATAGGAAACTTATTTTAGATTTCTATGAAACTATAGTATTCAATTCTATCAGATAAAAACACTTACATTGCTGAAGTCCAGTGTTCATCTGCGTGTGGGAGAGAAATCGGGTTGTAGGGTCACCTGATGATGCTGGCAGACAGGCCAGCATGTCACACTTCCACTAATGCAACATGGGAAACACTCTCCTCACCATGCTGAGAGAGAGACGCCACATTGACCATGTAAAATGACTCCGCCATAAGGCTATTTATTTCCTGTACATTGTAACCTTTCTAAAATGGCAGTCAGTTGGTAATCAGCCCGCATTTGTGCCTCAGCCTTTTACAGCAAACACCCTGCCTGCTGCTAGACAGACAGAGCAGGGGGCTTAAGATGGAGACGCCTTTTCTCCTTTCCTAGGGCACAGCAGGACATACTGCATGATGGCTACTGGCTAGAGAACCTCAAGCTGGCTCCACCAATCTGTGTCTGCATTCCAAATTACACCCTGTATAGTGTACTACTACTGACCAGGGACCATAGAGTGGTGAGGAGGAAGAGGAGCTCCACAGACCCTTAGCCTCCAGAAGTAATTTAGCCATTGCGATGTGTAGAGTTGATATTTTTTTAAGTTTTCTTGAGTCAATTAACTCGACATTATTAATGAGTAATCCAGTAAAGTCAGTTGAAAAAAGGTTAAGGGTACAAGACCGTGTACATATGGAAAAATCCCTACATATCCCATCAAGCCAAGCGGGGAGAAGCTGCCTGTTGTCACAGTTCCAAGACCAGTCAGATACTTCCAGCTAACCCTATGCAAATGAAGATGGTGGATCTCAAAACTGAACTTGGATCAGAGTTAAGTAGCAATGATATCTTACGCCAACTGTCGTCTTACGGCATATCTTGAAACGGTCATGACGTTGCAACAAAATACAATTTAAGTTTCTTTCCAGCAAATGACTTAGTTACATGATTGTACAACTAGCAAAGGAGTTTTGAAGTTGAGAGTACAGTATATGAAGTTTGGTAATGAGGTTGAAAACTAGCATAGTTCAGTTAGCCAGCTGGTTTAAATCAAATTTTATTGGTCATAAAGACATATTTAGATGTTATTGCGGGTGTACCGAAATGCTTGTTTAGCCAGGGAAAATGAGCTCAGGTCTAGTGCTTATGTGCAGCTCAGTTGGTAGAGCATGGCACTTGCAACCCCAGGGTTGTGGGTTCAATTCCTATTTTTATTTGTCTAACCAAGTCAGTTAAGAACAAATTTTTACTAACAATGACTGCCTACACCGGCCAATCCCTAATGATGCTGGGCCAATAGTGGGGGACCAGTATGAAAATGTATGCACTCAATACTGTAAGTCTATCCGGATCAGAGTCTGCTAAATGACTAATGTAAATGCTTTACAATACTAAGCGATGCAGGACAGCTGTGTTTAAAGTATGTAATGGTGCTTTAACGTCACACAGAACACCTTTCAGTTCTGGAACAAAGCTAAATGTCAGAACCCAGAAGTCCCAATGACTCAAGAATGCAAAGTCTTACACTGTAGCTGATTAGTGTCCAGCTGACCAGTTCTTGAAAAGGATGGAGCTACTAGTTACAATAAATATACTCAGACAGTCTGATGACTACTAGGTCTACCATAAATGTTATTGCATCATTGCGTAAATATCAATAAGTCATTTAACGTTGGCTCTGGCCTGGGTAGGGTTTTTCTGATCTAGAATGCGAGGACATTAATATAACTAGTTATGAACAAAGACCTTAAATACAAACTAGCTGGTGTCATCGTTGAGTAGCATTGTCGTCTAGTAGTCAATAGACCACTTCAAATGTAAATGAGCGCTAACTATTTGGCTACACAATATTAGCGTGCCAAAAAGTACTTATTTTTTTCCCAAACAAACTACACAACACAGGCATTGTAGTTCTAATCAGTAACGTTGCTTAGGCTAACGTACTGTTTACACGAGATGTTAACCATTAAGTTAGTCAGTTGATAAAGAAGCAAGCAATATAGCGAGCGAACAAGCTAGTGTTAAATACCTCGAGTCATAGCACCACAAAGCATTGAACACTTCTTTGTGCTGCTAGCGATCAGCTAGGTTAACTAGCTAACGTTAGCCAGCTATCATAACCGGCGTCTGATAGCTACTGAAGTAAACATTTTTCAAAAGGAAACGCTGGAAAGTCATAATACGCAAAATACATACTCCCCCGCGAAATCAAGAGAAAGCTATTTGAGAAAACATTCTTGCGAGATGATCGAACATCGATATTTTGGTTATGATGTTAGCTCACCGATGCTTTTTCTGCTGCTTGCTTTCTGCAACAGAAACTTTGAGAAGGCATGCGCATTAGGTACCCGGAGTTCTAGGACCTTTATTCGGTATATTTTAGGTGTGCATACTGAATACCTGACTAATATTCCTTGGTGATCTGACAAGAGATGGAAGTGCTGAGATTCTTCATGCAAGAGGTTTTAAAGACGATTTATGATAAGGATTGATTGAATGAATGACAGGCCTTGGCTCAAGTTAGTCTTTCTAGAATGCAATACTTTACTAACTGGTTTTACATGCCATGAATGTGTCAGCTAGCTTTGATCATACTGTTCACCCCAGACCATATATCAATATCTATGATGTACACCCACCCTGTTGTCTACTGAATTATTACATTGCCATTAGAAAAACAGCACAACTATTTGTTGTAATTTTATTACAATGACAGATGAAGACAAATATGGTAATTGTATATAATGTTACAGATGAATAACATTCACACATATGTAGGATCACTTGTGTCCTGTTGAGAAAAAATATCTACATTACCACAAAACTGGTGGCATAAGTACATGCACTGTGAATGATTATCTCTACATTTGACACAACAGTAAAGTGATGATTTTCACACAAAAATGACAAAAGCACATTTCCAAATTACCTCTGGATCAAACATACAATATCTTCAGTGGTTTGTCTACAAATTGTATGCTTAGCCAGAACAATGCATTTGGACATGAAGCCACAATGCAACTCAAAAATCTAAATTACAGCTGCTACACAACTGACACATTTTCACAGTATTAGAAAAATAACACTGGCAATGAGTCAAATCAATGAGGGCAGCAAAAAATAAACATAACAGTTTCACAGTCCTTCATAGTAGTAACTTTCATTTGACTTATTACAAAGAATGTTACGATATGTCTGGGAGGGGGAAAGGACAACATTTTTCCAATTGAACATTGTTTGAAAAAGCACTGAGCAAGTTAGAATCTGTCTACTTACATGATAGCTGGACTTTTCCCATCTTGGTTTGCCATTTCCCATGATCTTATGTTAAATAGTGCAAGTCACCAAATCAGTGATGATGGCATCCACATATATTAAAAATGAACAATATCTGCCATTTCCCTATCCTTGTACAAAGGGCTACTCTCCACCTTGTTTAAGATTATAACGTAAATAGTGATACTAAACAAGAAGAATGTTAGTCTACCTCCACAAAAAAAGCCAATATAATCAGATTGTGATTATCCGTCTTGGAATGAGCTCAACAAACAGATCATAAACATGGAGGTAATGTGGAATGACAATAGTATAACAGCACATATACCCATTTTCACAATTATATTTCATTAAAAGCAAGATAAATTACTAAATACATTGAACAGGAGTGATATCTTTCTCTGACAAGTGTATGATATACAAAGTTATCTTTAGCAAAAATTACATTGTGCACAGAACCTGAAGGGCTGTCTTACATGGTTTAACATTGACATATTACTATATAAAACTGCAACCCCCCCCCCCCCCAAAGAATAAGTGTCTGTCAATGTTATAGTCAAGTCACACTAATCAAATTAAACATGAAATTAAGAATTCAACAGAATGAACAAACTCATTTCTTAAAACATATCCCAGCTCATGTTTTTTTTAATATATATATATATATATATATAAAAACTTGTGTATAATAAAAAATGATACGGTGCAATGACTAGTATTTGGCTATGAATAACACCATTTTACTTCTTCTTTGACTCAAAAACCCTTCAATATTTCACATACTGAACCTTCTCCAGGGCAAAGAGTTCTCTCAATAAATTACCCTGGATCATAGCATCCCACAAAGTTCATAATCTCTCCCTCAAACTTCAAGTCAATTCAGTACTTCAACTTACTTTGAGCCAAATCAGAAACATGCATCGTAGCCAAAGAAATAAAGGTCTGGCAATCAGGTTTCTGTGATTAGTAAAAAAAAAAAAAGCCATTATTGTTGCTATAAATTAAAGTGTTAGGAATAATGTACTAAACATATTTTTTACAACATACAACTAAATGAAAACACATGATTGCTTGTTGAGTGGGAAGAATTCCCAGTTTTGTAGTAGAAGCCTAAATAAATTTGAGGATAGTAAGCACCTTATTTTATGTAGCACTTCATACAACTTGTCACCTGATTGCGAAAACCCATAACTCATCATAAAGGATACAAATGAAATCAGTTAAATTAAAAGTTATATACATTAGAGTACAGTAACTTCCATAACCTATACAATAATCACGTGATAGCAGGAATGGATAATGACTCAGTAATCATGAAGTGTATAATTGGCAAGGTGAGTACACCTTTGGAAGAAAATCACTGAGGTTGCTCTTCTTAACAGCTAACTGTTCACTGAAATTACATGGTAAGGTAGAGACTAGAGAGGTATATAAGTTAAATAAAAAAAGGCTCAGTTCATGCTAAATGATAACAATGCATCCCGTGTGATCTACTGATTGTAAAAGGCTTCCATGATTAAAAAAGTAGTGAACTCGAAGATACAGAGTATATAAAGGAGCAGCAGTACATGCAGATATTCTGGTCCTGTAAAAATTAAGGCACCAGAGGTTAAAAAAAATTCACTTCATATAAAAAAATATATATACAGTGGGGAGAAGCATTATTTGATACACTGCAGATTTTGCAGGTTTCCCTACTTACAAAGCATGCAGAGGTCTGTAATTTTTTAAATCATAGGTACACTTCAACTGTGAGACGGAATCTAAAAAAACAATCCAGAAAATCCCATTGTATGATTTTTAGGTAATTAATTAGCATTTTATTGCATGACATAAGTATTTGATCACCTACCAACCAGTAAGAATTCCGGCTCTCACAGACCTGTTCTTTTTTTTTTTAGGAAGCCCTCCTGTTCTCCACTGTATTAACTGCACCTGTTTGAACTCGTTACCTGTATAAAAGACACCTGTCCACACACTCAATCAAACAGACTCCAACCTCTCCACAATGGCCAAGACCAGAGAGCTCTGCAAGGACATCAGGGATAAAATTGTAGACCTGCACAAGGCTGGGATGGGCTACAGGACAGAAAATAAATAGAGAATGAAAGAAGTTCAAGATGACGGTCAATCACCCTCGGTCTGGGGCTCCATGCAAGATCTCACCTCGTGGGGCATCAATGATCATGAGGAAGGTGAGGGATCAGCCCAGAACTACACGGCAGGACCTGGTCAATGACCTGAAGAGAGCTGGGTCCACAGTCTCAAAGAAAACCATTAGTAACACACTACGCCGCCATGGATTAAAATCCTGCAGCGCACGCAAGGTCCCACTGCTCAAGCCAGCGCATGTCCAGGCCCGTCTGAAGTTTGCCAATGACCATCTGGATGATCCAGAGGAAGAATGGGAGAAGGTCATGTGGTCTGATGAGAAAATAGAGCTTTTTGGTCAAAACTCCACTCGCCGTGTTTGGAGGAAGAAGAAGGATGAGTACAACCCCAAGAACACCATCCCAACCGTGAAGCATGGAGGTGGAAACATCATTCTTTGGGGATGCTTTTCTGCAAAGGGGACAGGACGACTACACCGTATTGAGGGGAGGATGGATGGGGCCATGTATTGCGAGATCCTGTTCAACAACCTCCTTCCCTCAGTAAGAGCATTGAAGATGGGTCGTGGCTGGGTCTTCCAGCATGACAACGACCCGAAACACACAGCTAGGGCAACTAAGGAGTGGCTCCGTAAGAAGCATCTCAAGGTCCTGGAGTGGCCTAGCCAGTCTCCAGACCGGAACCCAATAGAACATCTTTGGAGGGAGCTGAAAGTCCGTATTGCCCAGCGACAGCCCCAAAACCTGAAGGATCTGGAGAAGGTCTGTATGGAGGAGTGGGCCAAAATCCCTGCTGCAGTGTGTGCAAACCTGGTCAAGCACTACAGGAAACGTATGATCTCTGTAATTGCAAACAAAGTTTTCTGTACCAAATATTAAGTTCTGCTTTTCTGATGTATCAAATACTTATGTCATGCAATAAAATGCTAATGAATTACTTAACATTTTTTGTTTTAGATTACGTCTCTCACAGTCGAAGTGTACCTATGATAAAAATCTACATGCTTTGTAAGTAGGAAAACCTGCAAAATCGGCAGTGTATCAAATACTTGTTCTCCCCACTGTGTGTGTGTGTGTGTGTGTGTATATATATATATAATTTCAAGTGTATTGAAGGCAGTCTATGGGAGTGCATAAAACAGATATCGGAGTAGAAGGGAGAGATTGTTTTCAGGCCTGAGCATAGCTCATCTTCTGCAGTAGTGGGATCTGTTGAATAGAAAACAAAAATATTGTATTCTAAGGTTTAATTTCAATACTTCTTAAAAAATTGCATGTAGGCTGGAAAATCCAACAGCACCAATAGGATCCTATGCAACATATTAGCTAATTCATAGAATTACTAGAACAGACATTACCACTCTATTCAAGTCAACGTTCCATGATAGGTGGACCATCTGGCAGCAATAATGAGTGTAATTCTATTTCTATAGACACACTAATATATGTTTCACATACAATTTTCACCATAGACCACACCCCTAATTACCTTTGATAGGTCAATTCCAGTGAGGGCGTTGACGGACACTGGAAGTTCAGCCAGGAGGCGATTCACTTCCCCAGTCACACGGTTGCCCTTCCCGCTCAGGATGACTATCTCATTGGTCCTGGCCAGCGGTGCCGCCACCTTGGCTGCAATCTAGGAAGACACGGGCACATTGAGATGTTTTTTTATTTTATTGTGCTCACATCACAAGACACGTTTAAGGTATATGATGTAATATTACATCAACTGATGTAAACCTCTGGTTGAACAAATCACTTGTGAGTCACTTTAAAATGGTGTAATCTGCCACTTGTACTACCACCTCTAACACTGGCTGACAAAGATACTGTAGATAACTACTGGTGGGTTATGACTGATACTACTGTCCAGTCAAAAAGAAACAAACAAATACAAGTCATACACTGGCTTGTCATTATTACAGTGACGAGATTAACTGTTTATTACTGCTTTATTAATATCAAATGTGACTAGGTTTACCTGGGGGCATGATACTGAGTGTGTCTACCAATGTTGTGTTCAAGACTACCTAAAGCGAGACGGATTCAAGACCAAGACCGGAGCAAATCGAGTCAGAGCCAAGACCGAGACCGGGAGAGGGACAAGGGGTCCGAGACCGAGTCAAGACTGAGACCAGAAAAATGTCTAATTCAAAACCACCATTTGTCAAATCACCACCATAATAAGAGTTAAAAATGTCCAGTATTTCTGTGTTCATATTTCAGAACATATGGATTCTTTGGACATTCAGAATACTGAAAAAATGCATGCTGATGGAAAATATAGCGACTACAAATTATTATGGGCCTTCTACACCTTCAGAGAAGGGCTAAGAATGTATAGAATGATTATATAACTATCTTCAATGATGTTCTGATTTAATCTCTTCAGTTTTTGTTGGAAAGGGTTAACACTGAAGGGGGAAAAAATCCAATCAGTCTTTAACTTCACTGATCTCTAGGGAGCTAAATCTAGCTAGCTAAAAATCAGCCATTGGATAGGCTAAATAAAGGTGTCTGGGATTCAACTATATTGGAACAAAATTTGGAGTGACAGTGGAATCAACCAATCACATTTTGACTTAATGGGTAGGACTGTTTTTACAAAAACATATGGAAACTTCTGCCTTCTTGCAGGCTAACTGGTCACTGCTCAATAGTGAGCTGTAGTTTTCCCACGGTCTAGCTAGATGAAGTTTCTAAAACAGGTTGAATGATGTCTGTGAGTATAACAGAACTCATATGGCAGGCAAAAACCTGAGAAAAAATCTAACCAGGAAGTGGGAAATCTGAGGTTTGTAGTTTTTCAAGTCATTGTCTATCGAATATACAGTGTCTATGGGGTCATATTGCACTTCCTAGGGCTTTCACTAGATGTCAACAGTCTTTAGAACCATGTTTGAGGCTTCTACTGTGAAGGAGGGGGGAATGAGAGCTGATTGAGTCAGGTGTCTGGCAGAGTGCCATGAGCTCAGTCTCGCACACTCCCGTGAGAGTTAGCTGCATTCCATTGCATGTCCACAGACAAAGGAATTCTCTGGTTGAAACATTATTGAAGATGTATGATAAAAACATCCTAAAGATTGATTCTATACTTCGTTTTACATGTTTCTACGAACTGTAATATGACTTTTCGGCTGAACTTTCGCCTGGACTTGCCCGCGCCTCCTGAGTTTGGATTTGTGTGCTAAAAGCGCAAACAAAAAGGAGGTATTTGGACATAAATTATGGACTTTATCGAACAAAACAAACATTTATTGTGGAACTGGGATTCCTGGGAGTGCATTCTGATGAAGATCATCAAAGGTAAGTGAATATTTATAATGCTATTTCTGACTTCTGTTGACTCCACAACATGGCAGGTATCTGCATTGCTTGTTTTTGTGTCTGAGCGCCGTACTCAGATTATTGCATGGTTTGCTTTTTCCGTAAAGTTTTTTTGAAATCTGACATAGCGGTTGCATTAACTTTTTATGGCTGCAGGGGCAGTATTGAGTAGCTTGGATGAAAAGGTGTCCATTGTAAACGGCCAGCTCCTCAGTCTCAGTTGCTAATATATGCATATTATTATTATTATGGGATAGAAAGCACTCTGGAGTTTCTAAAACTGTTTGAATTATGTCTGTGAGTATAACAGAACTCATATTGCAGGCAAAAACCTGAGAAATTCCCCTTCCTGTTTGAATTTTTTCTGCGGGTGGCAGATTTTCAACCTAGCCCTCATTGAAATTACAGCGAGATATGGATGAGTTTTCACTTCCTACGCCTTCCACTAGATGTCAATAGTCAATAGAACTTTGTCTGATGACTAATGTGAAGGGGGGTCGAATGAGACAGGAAATAGTCACCACTGCCACGAGTTGACCATGCTTTCACTATGCGCGTTCACAAGGGAAGGACCTGCGTTCCACCGCTCATTTGAAGTCATTATAATTCTCCAGTTGGAACGTTATTCAAGATGTATGTAAACAACATTCTAAAGATTGATTCAGTACATCGTTTGACATGTTTCTACTGACTGTTACGGAACTTTTGGACATTTTGTCCCGTTATAGTGGACGCGCTTTGTGACTTTGGAATTGTTTACCAAACGCGCTAACCAAAGTAGCTAATTGGACATAACTAACGGACATTATTGAACAAATCAAGCATTTATTGTGGACCTGGGATTCCTAGGACTGCATTCTGATGAAGTTCATCAAAGGTAAGGAAACATTTATCATGTATTTTCTGGTTTCTGTTGACTCCAACATGGAGGCTAATTTTTCTATTGTTCTGAGCGCCGTCTCAGATTATTGCATGTGTTTATTTTTCCGTAATAAAAATAAAAACAATCTGACACAGCGGTTGCATTAAGGAGAGGTATATCTATAATTCCATGTGTATAACTTGTATTATCATCTACATTTATGATGAGTATTTCTGTTGAATGATGTGGCTATGCAAAATCACTGGATGTTTTTGGAACTAAGTGAATGGAATGCTCCAATGTAAACTCAGATTTTCTGATATAAATATGAACTTTATCAAACAAAACATGCATGTATTGTGTAACATGAAGTCCTATGAGTGTCATCTGATGAAGATTATCAAAGGTTAGTGATTCATTTTATCTCTATATGTGCTTTTTCTCTCTCTCTCTCTTTGGCTGGTAAAATTGGCTGTGTATTTTAGTGAGTTGTTGGTGAGCTAACATAATCGTTTGTGGTGCTTTCCCCATAAATCCTATTTGAAATCGGACACTGTGGTGGGATTAACAACAAGACTACCTTGAAAACGATATAAGATACATGTATGTTTGAGGAATTTTAATTATGAGATTTCTGTTCTTTTGAATATGGCATTGTATTATAACTGATTGTTGTTATATCGCTCCCGGTAACGGGATCTCAGCCATAAGAAGTTAAGGACAAGTTGATCTAAAATTCCATGCGTAACACTTGTATCTTTTAGCAATGTTTATTATGAGTACTTCTGTAAATTGATGTGGCTCTCTGCAAAATCACTGGATGCTTTGGAACTACTGAACATTACGCACCAATGTAAACTGAGATTTTTGGATATAAATATGAACTTTATCGAACAAAACATACATGTATTGTGTAACATGAAGTCCTATGAGTGTCATCTGATGAAGATCATCAAAGGTTAGTGATTAATTATATCTCTATTTCTGATTTTTGTGACTCCTCTCTTTGGCTGGAAAAATGGCTGTGTTTTTCTGTGACTAGGTGCTGACCTAACATAATCGTTTGGTGTGCTTTCGTCGTAAAGCCTTTTTGAAATCGGACACAGTGGCTGGATTTACAACAAGTTTATCTTTAAAATTGTGTAAAATAGTTGTATGCTAGAGGAATTTTAATTATGGGATTTCTGTGGGTTTTGAATTTGGCGCCCTGCAATTTCACTGGCTGTTGGTGAGGTGAGACGCTACCGTCCCACATATCCCAGAGAGGTTAACATCATGCTGTGTGTGACTGCTGTCTTTCCATCGTCCCTATGCAATGGTGTAGTGGTGCCTGGAGAAGTGGATATACTCTCAGGAAGGGGAACAACCATGTTTAAACCACATCAAGCTTATTGGGTGGGCCTGCCAGGGCTCCCCAGTGGGTGGGCCTCTGTCCACCCAGGCCCATCCATGTCTATGATGCAAACAGACACTCACTGTCCGAGACCGAGTCAAGACCGATCTGACACCAAGACAAGACAGAGATACTCAATATATGGTTTTGAGAATAGTCTTGAGTACTACAACACTGGTGTCTACAGTAAATCTACACATTACTACCTCAATATGAATACATCTGTATAAAGGTCTCGTCAAGGCAGTAGTGATTTAATCTGATTCAATCTAAACAATTCAAACATGTAGATACACATGTAGATACACTGCATTTAAAAACAATAAACACAATATGACTTATGTGACTTATATCCATAGTGTGTTACCTTGGGTAGGGCCTCCAGGACCAGAGCAGTCTTGGCTGCCTCTCCATACTGCTGGTAGGCCTCAGCCTTCAGCCTCATCTTCTCAGCCTCAGCCTTCCCTATAGCCTCTATGGAGCAGGCCTCTGCCTCGCCTATCCTCCGGATCTTCTCTGCCTCCGCCTGGGCCATCAGAACCTTCTTCATCCTGAAAGACACAACACACTCGTATCAGAACAAATTGGAAACAAGATTGATTTCCGAAACAAACAATTTGTATGTAATTCATATGCTATTATTGTGTGATTACCATTTAACCTGATCACTTAGTAAATACCGGGACATTTTTGCACTGTTAAATGAAGTGCTACCAATCTATATGTCTTGAAGCATTCCAGACTGCACAAAAGTTGAGTGGAATCACTAGTGAAGGACATAGTTTGTATGTTAAAGATAGGTAAACGTATAATGGGAAATAGACTGTGGATATGTTCTGTTATAATATAAAAGGTGTTCCTACTTCTGTCCCTCAGCCAGCTGCTGCATCTTGTATGCCTCTGCCTCGGCAGGCCTCTTCACCATGGCGATGAGCTCCTTCTCTGTGCGGACAATCTCCTTCTCCTCAATGGTGATCTGCTTCTTCCTCTGAACCACCTCAATCTCTATCTCCTCCAGCCTGATCTTCTGCTGTTCTTTAGCTGCCTGCAGCTCATAGGCCAGCTGAGCTTCCGCTTTCTGGAGGCACAGGGACAGAGAGAGACATGACCATGACGTCCATGTTGAAGCACACAGACAGCGAGACAGGATCATGACTTGGCTGTCTATGTTGATAGAGGAGTTTTAATGTTAAGGTTGGCTGGGGGGAGCATTTGGCTGCTTAGGGCGATATTCAATGTTCATTCCAGGCTCTCTGATCACGTAAGATGTCGCATTACCTAAATTTCTAACGCCTAATGATAATTAAGACTCGGATCGACCAACATCATAGAATAATTTAGTAGACTGGAATTTCTACCACACTGTACTGATTTAACTGGCATTCAAGAGTGGAGCATAAAGTTCATGCAGACCTTGGTGTTGACTTCTTGGTTGAAAGCAGCCTTCTGCAGTTCAAGTTTTCGTTTGGAGTCGGCCATCTTGGTGTCGGCCAGGAACCTGACATCCATCATCTCCTTCTTGCACTCTGCTTCCTGACGAGAGAGTGAGAGAGAATAATATTCATGAGAGAGAGGGTGAGAGGAAAAGGGGAAATTAATAAAATGAGCATACAAACCTCTCAAATGAAAAGTATGTATATTAATACAGACAAACAGAGCCCCAGAAATAACTGCCTGTCACAACTTCCGCCGAAGTTGGTCCCTCTCCTTTTTCGGGTGGTGTTCGGCGGTCGACGTCACCGACCTTCTAGACATTGCTGATCCATTTTTCATTGGTTTTGTCTTGTCTTCCATCACACGTTATTTACTGTTGTGCCTCGTCTCTTACAAAAGCTTTCCAGAACATGCAAACTGATTTTATACTGTTCAACATACCTTGTGTCAATTGAAGCTTATCCTCAATACTGACAAAACTAAACTAATGGTGTTTTCTAATGCAAGAAATAGACCTCAACCTTTCACCTATTACTACTACCTGTCAGGGCAAGGAGATTGAGGTTGTAACCTCATATAAATATCTTGGAATTTTAATTGATGACGGCCTCTTTTAAATTGCATATTCAACAACTTACAAAAAAATTGAAGCTGAAATTGGGATTTTATTTTAGGAATAAGGCCTGTTTTTCTTTTGAAGCCAGAAGGAGGCTAGTATCAGCTACATGTATGCCGTTACTGGATATTTTATATATGACTGCTTCCGCTCAGTGTTTGAGATCAATTGACACTCTTTACCATGGCACTTTGAGATTTATTTTAAACTGCAAAACCCTTACGCACCACTGCACTTTGTATACCAGGGTTGGCTGGCCTTCTCTAGTCACTCGTAGGCTCAGTCACTGGTATACTTTTTACAAAGCCATTTTGGGTTTATTACCTTTTTATTTGTGCATTTTTATTGTTCAGAAATGTGGTGGGTACTCTCTTCGTTCACTGGACTTTATCCTGCTAAGTGTTCCAAATGTCCGAACTGAATTTGGTAAAAGGGCTTTTATGTACTCTGCGCCATCGTCTTGGAACACCTTACAAAATACTTTTAAACTGGAAGAACTTGACCCGATTGGTGTTTTTAAATCACTGATGAAGGATTTTGAGGCTGATTCCTCAAAATGTTTTTAATTTGCTGTTTTATACTCTTGTGAATTCAATGGTTTTTACTAGATTACTTGTAGTTCTTCATGATGTCTGTCTGTCATTTTTTTGTAATGACTTGGTGCTGCCTATCTTGGCCAGGGCGCTCTTGAAAAATAGATTTTAATCTCAATGAGCCCTTCCTGGTTAAATAAAGGTTAAATAAAAGAAAACACCTGGTTTCAATCCCATCAATTACATGTTGTGTATTTAACCCTCTGTTACCCCTCATGTCTTTGTTGGTGATTGTTTGTTGTATGTTTTGTGCAAGTCATGTTCTGGTATGTGACGGGTTTTCTACCCTTTTTATATTATTTTTGTATATATTGGTTTTCTGAGTTTTTTAGCATTTATTAAACTGCTCCATTTATACCAAGTTCACACATCTGTGCCTGACTTCCCAGCCACCAGCACACACTCATTACTCCGCCCTCTGGAATGAATCAAGTTCATTGAATCTTACTCTTATCCCAGCATCCCTTTCTGCCTCTGCCACACCGATGTCTGCATCCCTCTGAACTGCTGCTGTCTGAGTTTTCCCCAGGGAGCTCAGGTAGTCCAGTTTATCATAGACATCCTACAACACACCCACACACACACACACACACAAGCTCAGATTACAACACACAACCTGAGACACTTGAGGGAACAAAAATGTCAATAAAATGTCCAACAACATGTGATAACATCTAATTGATTGTAGCCCTTGCAGTGAAGAGCTGATAATTAAAAGTGGATCTCATTGATGGGGACTGTGACAGTCTAGGCTAATTCACAGCTATTAGAACTACTACCAGTCCACAGTCAATCATAATCAACAACGGTGAAGACTAGTTAATTGGAGTCGCCTCCCAATCAACATCATCCATTAAATTCCATAGGAAAACAAGCACCAATACCATGGAATGGAAAATATATATATATTTTTAAAGTCACACGATAAACACAGCAAAGACAAAAACAACAACATTCGAAATATAAAAAAGGTGTGTTTAACTGCCTTTACCCTCCACTCTTCATGACACCCCCAACAGACTCACCTTGATAGTGAAGCTGAGGATCTCGATGCCCATCCTGCCCACGTCGGGAGCTGCCACCTCCCTTACCAGCTGGGCAAACTTGTCCCTGTCCTGGTAGATTTGCTCCACTGTCAGTGTGCCTGTGGAGAGGGGAGAGCAGCAGAGCCCGTCAGTGTCTCTACAACACTGGATATAGACCCACTTCACTTACTGACTACTTTATTAAAGCTATCCCACATGGTTGTCAAATAATCACTGAAATTCATGGGTATTTACAAAGACAAAATGCATTGTTAAAAGCACAGATCTATAAAGTCGTCATCATCATATAGTAAAACATGATAAAAATCTCATAATACAGAACACATAATGTTTACTTTTCAATAGTGCAGTCTATATATTCTTGGATTTCATGTTTGTGGTTTTAGAAGTTACCAATGGTGGAAAAAGTACCCAACTGCCATACTTGAGTAAAAGTAAAGATACCTTAATCGAAAATGACAAGTAAAAGTCACCCAGTAAAATTTTACTTGAGTAAAAGTCTAAGTATTTGGTTTAAAATATACTTAAATATCAAAAGTAAAAGTATAAATCATTTAAAATTCCTTAAATTAAGCAAACTGGATGGCACCCTTTGTTTTTTAATTTACAGAAAACCAAGGGCACACTACAACATTCAGATATCATTTACTAGTGACGGGCATTCCGGCTCTTTTCAGTGAGCTGGCTCGTTCGGCTCGGCTCAGCTCACCAAAAAGAGCTGGCTCTTTTGGCTCCCAAATAGCCCTTTAAAAAAATATATGTTTTGTATTTTTTCAAGTCAAACAGTTTGAGATACTATGACTATGATTGGTGTTAAAACAAGTCTAATTAAATTAAATCATACTCTACCTTAACCACAACGTATTTAAAAATGCATTGATTTGTTATGGAAAAGAATGCTATTAAACATTTTTGGATTTAAAGTATACATTTTGTATGTATATAAACAAAGTG
The DNA here is from genome assembly GCF_057628025.1 of Oncorhynchus mykiss. Classification (NCBI taxonomy): domain Eukaryota; kingdom Metazoa; phylum Chordata; class Actinopteri; order Salmoniformes; family Salmonidae; genus Oncorhynchus; species Oncorhynchus mykiss. Next base: position 21,485,630 of record NC_143048.1, on the reverse strand, counting down.
CATATAAATCTAATCATTCAAAACGAACAGTATAATAGAATATTGCACCATATCAAAGAAAAATAAATAACAATTTGCAGAACTGCAGCATCCCACAATGTAAAAAAAGATGCTATTACATGTGCATTTAAAGTTTAACTTTTTTAATGTATATAAACAAAGTGCATATAAATGTAACAAACAGATGCATTGACAATAGCCAGGGTAGAGATGATGGCATCATTTGACTAAGAAACCGCTTCAACATATAAAATGTTGAATTCCAAGTTGTAGTGCAGTCTTGTTTAGGCCTCAGCTCAGGCTTCCCCATCTGGCATTCAATGAAGTGAAAGTAAACGACATGTAAGAAGTGGTTACCCTTGACGTCCAGCACTCAGTGCAGTAGCTTTTTGGATTCTTTCCTGCACTGAAGCCTGTGTGCTCTCGTACAGTTGTGGAATAAGTGATTTTTAACGAGTTTTCCTGCTTGGAATTGTGTACATTGGATTTAGACTACTGCTATAATTTCTAAAACCTCTGTCATCCACGATCAAAAATGCCTGGAAATCGGTGGCAATCATTTTAGCCAATGCAATATCAATTTGGCCTTGTTTTGCTACGGACATAGACTTTGGCATAAACTGGTCCATAGAAGACTGCGTTGCTGTGGGTCGCGGAGTAGGCCTACTTAACTGAGTGGATACATCTCCACGTGTGGAAATGGCAAATTCTACACTGTGTTCTAAAATTGTCTACATGATTAAAATGCATCTAAATGCTACTGTGCTTCCGATCCATTTTCCAGCTGTTGTTTTCACAGCTGTCCTTCCTCGCTCTCCTCGACTGCTAAGTGTGTGACTGAGTGAGTTGGCTTGGCCCTCCCTCACGCATCTTTGGTTCATTGGTTGACACTGCGTGTCTGATTATTTATATTGTAGGTAAAGAATCCAAGCAGTACATCTCTCCACAATAGTGTAAAATCTTCATAAATGTGTTCAATTATAAATCTGCTGATATCTTGCCACAGTTTTCTTACATGAATACAATGCCAAAAAAGATGCAACACTGTTACTGGGTGGTCATTACAAAAGGAGCAATTTGAGTTGATGTTTTCCTTAAACTTCTTCATATAGTGGTTGGCAGGATAATATTTATGAATAATTTTAAAGGAAACTTCCTTAATTTTGTTAACAAGTAGGTATGTGTGTGGCAACATCCAAACTTTTTTCCAACCGATATTATCAATAAATTAAATTCCAATAAGGCATGACATACAACATCCTGCTGAAACAAGGTTCGTATAGCTCTGTTGTTGAATGGACCAAAAGAGAAACAAATCTTTCCTACTGATGAGTCAACAGGGTCAAAGGAAGGTAGGCTCTGAGGGTCAGGTCTTTCCTACTGATGAGTCAACAGGGTCAACAGAAGGTAGGCTCTGAGGGTCAGGTCTTGACATGTTCCTGAATAATAAAGCAACACCTGGGGGAATGGCATCTAAAACAATTGCAAAATCTTTAGGTGTTACAGGGACCTTGTAAAGTGATAAGAATTCCTTACAACTGAGTAAAATACCCTCTGCATTTACCAGTTGGCTCACCAATAGGATATTATTTCGGAACCAAAAAATAAATAAAAGAAAAAATATGCTTATAAATTAAGGACCATGACAAGAAAACCTGCCGGTGAAAAGCAGAAACTTTCACTGAAACTTTGTCAATATTATAATTGCAAACCAACATGAAGTTAAGGCCACCAAAAGTAGAGAAGACATGATGAGGAATAAAATTCCACATAGAAGTGGGGATTCTTAGGGATTGTTTTATCCAATTGATCTTAAGTATTATTTAAGGTAATAAAGTCCAGAAAATTCAGCCCATCATTCTCATAAGTGTTCATTACAACAGTTTTCATAATGTAATGGGTACGGTTTCTGCACAGAAAGTTGAAAAGCATCTGGTCTATTGCCTTGCTTATTTTACTGTCAAGATAAATAGATAGAGCGCCATATGTTAGTCTAGAGAGACCTTCAGCCTTGGTTATTAGGACTTCCCTTTAAATATATATATATATATATATATATATATATATATATATTTTTTTTTTTTAAATAAGAGCATTAAAATCTAGTAAGCCTCTAGACTTCTGATCCTTTGTAATGGTTATGCCTAAATATGTAAGTTCTTCTTTTACTGAAATACTATAATATGAAGGTGTCACACAATCTTTGACAGCCATGAGTTCACATTTATTAATGTTAAGATATAGACCAGACGCTTTGGAAAAGGATTGTATCACATTGATCGATATGGGAATTTGGTTAGCATCTTTCATAAAAAAGTGTAGTATCGTCAGCCAGCTTGCTTATAATAATTTCTTTGCCAGCTATGGAAATACCTTGTACCTATTATTTAAAGAATTTGTAAAAGTTGGGTGATTAATAAAAACAGGTACGGAGAGATAGGACAACCTTGCCTAATTCCTCTCTAACTCAAATCTAGGTGAGGTGCCATATTTCAATTTGATAGAGCTGTTACCATTTGTATAGAGAGTCATAATAGCCTTAAAGAAAAATCCCCAAAGCCAAGTCTCTCAAGGGAGTGGAGGAGGAACTGACGCTCTACTGTGTCAAATGCTTTAAAAAAATCTAAAAAATAATATGAAGCTATCCTCGGTTATTAGGTCTGAGTAGTCAAGTATGTCTAATATTAGTCTGACATTGTTAGAAATATGTCTGTTCCTCATAAAGCCAGACTGCAAGTAGTAAGGCTAATATCTTATAGTCATTATTAAGAAGACAAATTGGACGCCAGTTATCGATGAGCAGCACTTCTTGTTTAGGCGTAGGTATCAGTGTTATTAACCCCTGACTCATTGTAGGGGGGAGAACATTATTTTTAATACTCTCTAAAAAAAGACTTCAAATAGGAAGGGAGCTACTTGTTCAAAAAATCATTTGTCAAATTCTGATGTAATTCCATCAACACCTGGTGATTTATTGTTCTGTAGATGTTTGATAGACTCTATAATCTCTTCAACTTTGATGGGTTCATCACACTGTTTAGATTATATGTCACTGATAGTGACATACTGTATAATCTATATGTCACTGAATAAACATTATTCAGTTAGTCAAAAAACATATCTGTCGATTCCTGACAGTACATAGAGCTATACAATTTTCTGTAAACATTGCTACAGTATTTAGAGATTCATTTTTGGTCATCTGTAATAACACCATCAATGTTTAACGTATGGATAGTGTTATTTGTAGAGTGACATTTCTCAAGTCTAAAGAAATGGGATGAATTCTGTTCTCCCTCCTCAATCCATTTTTCCCTAGATCTAATAAAGGCTCCTTCTGCTTTTAATTTATATATATTATCCAGTTTATTTTGTAACTCAATCAGTTCCATCGTCTCCTCCCCCGAGAGGCTGGCTGGGGACCTCTAAGAAAGGGAAGATATCTTAATGATCACCTTTTCCTCCTCAACTCTTCTGGTCTTAGCAAGATTACTACCATATTTTCTAAGGTATTTGGACACCTCAAATTTAAAGAGCTCCCAGTTCTTGCAATAAGAATTTTCTCCACAAGCCCTTTCCCAAAAGTGTGAAAGCGGATCTTTAACCTCAAACTTAACTATATCATTATTTAATAATGAGCTATTTTGCTTCCAGTAGAAAGCTCTACCAAGGTTAGTATCAGGGGTAAATATTTTGATATCAATGTAAATGGTCCTATGGTCTGTGAGGGGAGTAGTACAAATATTTGTAGTAACACACTCACTATCAATACATTTGGATATAAGCCAAAAATCTATTCTGGGTTGTCTGGAACCTGTTTTGTTACTCCAAGTGAATGATCTATCGGCCAGAAACCTCTCTCCCCATATATCAGTAAGATGAAACGTTTCCATAAAAAGCATTAAACCCAAATTCTGATTGGTTGGCCTACCTGGAGACCATCTATCAGTTTAATTATCTATAGAAATGTTAAGGTATCCTCCTATCAATAATAATGAATTTGGAAATTTAGATAACCAATTAAGTATATGTTACTCTATAGATTCAAGCAACTCATCATTCTCATGTTTGGTGTTGTACCCGTAGAAGTTTACAGTAATGAGCATAATGTCACAACTGATCACAAGACAAATAAAGTGACCAAAGGGGTATAATATAACTAAAGTTATTTTTCATTGTAGTGACACCAACGGAGCATTCAGATCCATGGGAAAGCCAAATATCGTTGCCCCCTCTGTGACCTCCAGAAGTTGGCATCAGCAGAAATTGAGTGACTCTTGAGTGACTCTTGAAAAAAGCAAAAATCTGTTCGAAATTGTTTAGCAAATAAAAATAAGGCCTTTTGCTTCACATTGTTTCATAACCATCTAGCATTAAGAGAAACTATAGACAAAGACAAAACAAAGAGTATATACAAGTATAAACTGTAGTAAGATTAGTCAAAAATGTAGGCGCAGTGAACGTAAGGGATAAGGAACCGAGATATGCACCATTTAAGTAAACTTAAAGTGAAAATAGCTTATTCCATAAACTCTGAGCTAGATGTTATCCGGCTTTTGAAATTCAACTCAACTGAAAATTATGTTCAAGACCAAACCAAGGGTTCGAAGAGACTAAAAACCCTCTTTAGTGTAATCAGGAACTATTCTGAGAAATAAAATACAAAATAATTTTTTTTTTAAATTGAAAAAAAAGGGTACCTACTATTTTAAGTGAATATGAAAACTGATCATAAAACAATTTAATAAAAAATGTTTTACATATACATGTTCCTAAGACCTTTTTCACTTGGAAATAAGTATTAATAACTTAATAGAACAATAACTGTGTAATGTCAGAGCAGACCTGTATGCCCTTTAAAACAGTATCTTAGTTACTGTATACATAAATAATAAATACAACTTTCAGTCTTTTTCGTAAGTTTGTAAACAAAATAGGCCTTCTGGTCATACAAGAACAAACTAATAAATTGAAGTAACTGAGTATTCCGAAAAATAGTCACCTGATGCTTGTTAGGTAAAGTTAAACAATACAAGATAAATGAGAATACCATGGTCAAAACCATCAGTCTGTTCCTTCTGGTGAGATTTTAGGGAGGAATATGGATTTCTGAACCGTTGATGAAGCCTCGTCCTCCGATGAAGTAAGCAGCATTTCCCTAATTTCGTGCTTTCTTGATCGTTGGCCACAATTTGTTCCTTCTTTCTATGTCCTCCGGGCTGAGATGTTCGGCGAAACGCATACCATGGCTCTGAAGGAAGGTGTTTTTCCTAACAGCTTTCCAGACAGCATCCCTGTAGAATCTGACAGTGAAGAGGATGATGATACCCCTCGGTCTTGAATCGTTTTGCTGTTGCTTCTTGCCGAGGCGATGCACAACATCGGTGGTATCACCAACTTTATTTTTCTCTGCAGGCATAACTTCTTGGCAGATGCGGATAGCCTCTCCTCGCACATCCTCATTCTCCACCTCTGGCACGCCGTAGTCTCAGGTTCCATCTTCTTGTGTATTGTTCCAGATCAGTGAGACGTCTATGCTGCCCTCCCAAGCAATAAGGCAGTAACAGCTCATAGAGCGGAACTGAGAAAAATGTCTTCAAAGTTTTTTTTAATTGTCCAGCCAAATGAATTCTAGGGTGATTATTGGAGAAGTAATTATCTGTTGCCTTACTATGAGTAAATTTTTTATTAATGTTGACCCTGACCCTTAAACGGCAGTTACTGCCTTCTTCCTTGGCATGATACGTTATAAATTGCAGGGTAATACCTAAGCAAAGAGCCGGATCTGCCATTTTCATTTGAAAGTTTACTATACTTCTCATTTATGCTATTAATACAAGAGCAGTGTAATTACTGACAGTGTAACAGAGTTGAAACTGCATCCTTTGTGTCTTCCACTAAGATACCAGTTACATTTACTTAGAGATGTAGGTTCTGCATCAGTCACATTACATACCGTGTTTGACAAGTAGCCCATGTCTTGTTATAAGAATAAATTTGAAATGCAGCATTGCAATTGTTTGAATTACATGAAATGATTACCTGTCTTTTAATATATAATGATGGAACATGATAGAAGTATGATGTAGGGTAATACAAATGATAAAAAATGACCATGAGTTTGCTAATAAAAAATATATATTTATTTTTTCAAATGACACTTTTGAATGAATAAATAACAGCTTTAAGAATACATTGTAAACATATTTACATGTTCATAATAGGACCCAAATTACATTTAGCTTCAATTGATAAAAATGAAATGTAACTTCAGCATTTTAAGTAAAACTTCTTCAGTGCTCTTCCATATCACTCCTCATCAATGCTGTTCACAGCCAAGGCATTCCAGAACTGCCTTCGATTTGCAGGCATCAGAGGACACATTTTGGTGATTATGTCCATCTTCTTGGACTCTATGTGTACGTAGTGTCGAGGGTGTCTCGTGACTTTCTTCATGATGAAGTCAAGCTCCAAAGTCCTTTTCTTCATGGGAGACTTTGTAGAAGAGGCTCCTGGATCCACACCTCAACTGGATCTCAGCCATCTCTTCCAGCTTTGGTGCTGCTGCCTTCTTCAGCTTGACGATGGAATTGCCAGCTTTCCATGATAGGATGTTTTCCTTTTTCATTTCGACCACCTCCACCTTGCCTAAATTGGAAGTAGCGACCACATAGAGGAAGTCCCTGAAGTCGTACACAACACCTCTGGGTCGAGCTTTCATTTCCTGTTCCATGAAAGTGTGTCCTGGCTCGAAGAACTTGAGGGTGATGTCCTGCATCAAAGTTGAGTCAGCATTGACAACACTCCCCAGTGATGTTAGGAGGCACCAGTTTTTGTTTTGAGAAGTACAGTTATCCACCCAATACACTGCATGCTTGACATCTCTCTCCCTCTCCAGTGCTGTTACGTTCATGTTCAATTTGCTCGCTGGAGCCTTCTTTCCCCTCTGATCCTTTGGTGGAATCAGTTTGGTGGTGATTGACTTGCCCATCATTGTGACAGTCATTTTTGGGGTGGTAGCCCAATGTAAAAAGAAACACTTTGCACACCTGTTGTGCAGAACCGCTCTGGTTTGGAAGATGGTACAGAAACGACTTGCAGCGTCGACTGTCAGCACCAACAGTGATATTTTTCTTAGATTGCTGTACCACCATGTGGAAGATCCATGTCCTCTTCTCCCATATTTACTTTCGCCTACCCTCTGAAATATTCTGAGTACATTGCCTATTACATTTCGGACCACATGGCTTACCAATTTGTGGAATCTTGGATTTCTTGTTTGATAGGCTGAAGGTGGATGATAATCTTCATCATTGGCAATTGATGTCTCATCTGATAGACTGATGTTTAAGGAGTCAGAGACCACCCACTGGTTCTCTATTTCTTCAAACAGTGTTGACACCGAATTCAGTTATAGATCACAAATCTTTGTTGGAATGTGGCCCTCAAACTCAACTGAAATAAATCGAGCAAATAATCAGGAACATGCATCCTAATGATTCTATTCTGTCATGGATGATAATAATTACTGACATTTTGTGGTGTGCAAACGTTTGATCATAATCCTTTTCAGTTATTCTATAATACAGGATATAAAATGTCGATTTTATTTTGTGCAAACATTAGAATAAATTCACTGTCATACATCAGTTCATCTATTAATTTCATATCTGCTCCCATTTGTATTTACAAATACAAAAAAATTGCATGGATGGACATTGACAGGAATAAAACCTAGTATTGACGTGGTTGTACTGTCCTAATGCACCCTCACGTGGCAACTTTGATCCGCACAGATACTTATTATCTAGACCACAGGGATTGGTGGAAGTCATGCAAAACTGTTTTTTCTGCATTCATGTAATGATGGCACTGAAGCAGACACATTGAGCACACATTTGGCATGTCAAAGCTTGTTGTACTAATTACATATGCCACCAACAAAGGTGATGGATACAATTTGGGATTTTAACTTTCCTGACTGGGACAGTCACACAATACTGGAATATAAAAGAAAACCAGAAACGAGTGTGCATGGCTTTTGACAATTCAGTATGGGGTGCACGTCCAACTGGGGTGCACATCCAACTGACTGTCGGTGTGTATGGTGTAACGTTACGGATTCGAATAACCCATGGAATGTCACAATACAACTAGGGATTATATTAATTCTAGGTATAATAGATTGAAGCTAGTATAAACTGCTGATAATCTCTTATGGGAGCATGTAGCACAAATCTATTGCTTCATGCTAATGCTAGCTAGGTTGGTTTTGACGTTTTGGAAGGGGCGTGTCAGTTTTAGCTAGATGGCTGTCACTGGCTAGAAATAGTGTATAAGGTGTACTGATTCAAAGAAACCATCAGATGAAATTTCAGAATATAAATTCATTAAACAGCTAATAGATTGAAGTTAGTATCAATTGCAGATCTCCTCTTATGAGAGCAGGTAGCATTGTTAATCTATGCTCGCTAGCTAGTTAGCTAGTTTATCTTGCTAGCTAGCTAATTTATTTTGATCTCAGATCTACTTAGCTAGCTAGTTATTACCAGTATCTGGATGTCAGCGTTTCAGAGCAAGTTCAACCATCATTTTCCCCCGGGAATGCTGTGCCCTGGTGTTGTATCCCTAGATTAGTAAAGTATGTGTTTGTAGCTGTCAGTCATTGATGCAATCAAACCTTTATGACACTATCAGAATATAATGATATGATACCAAGCGAAAACGCAGTAACTGCAGCCAAGGGCAGGTTGAAATCAAGCTAAAACCTTGGTTTCACAGTAACTTTTTGTCATTAGTGCCAATATGACCCCCATTTTCTCCAAAACACAATAGAGGCAGGATACTTGTCCACATGATTAAGCATGCATTTAACGTAACAAAAATTACTTTAACCTCTCTAGGGTAGGGGGCAGCATTCGGAATTTTGGATGAAAAGCATGCCCAAATTAAACGGCCTGCTACTCGGGCCCAGAAGATATGATATGCATATAACTGGATTTTGATAGAAAACAATCTAAAGTTTCCAAAACTGTTAAAACAGTGTCTGTGAGTATAACAGAACTGATTTAGCAGGTGAAAACCTGAGAAAAATCCATTCAGGAAGTAGTTTTTTTTGTGGTTTTGTAGTTTTCTATTCAATGCCATTACAGTATCCATTGACTTAGGACTCCATTTGCAGTTCCTATGCCTCCCACTAGATGTCAACAGTCTTTAGAAATCGTTTCAGGCTTGTATTCTTATGAGGGAGTAAGACCAGTCTGAACGAGTGGACCCTAACGTGACGCAGAGTTTTTTCAGGCGCATGTGCATTTCTTGTTTATCTTTTATATTGACAACATTATTGTCCGGTTGAAATATTAGATAATTTAGGCTAAAAAACAACCTGAGGATTGAATATAAACATCGTTTGACATGTTTCTATGAACTTTACGGATACAATTTGGATTTTTTGTCTGTTTTGACTGAGTTTGAACCTGTGGATTACTGAAGAAAACGCGCTAACAAAACTGAGGTTTTTGGATATAAAGAGACTTCATCGAACAAAAGGAACATTTATTGAATAAATGAATGTCTTCTGATTGCCACCATATGAAGATCATCAAAGGTATGGGATTCATTTTATCTCTATTTCTGAGTTTTGTAACGCTTCTGCTTGGCTGGTTACTGTTTGTAATAATTTGTCAACTGGGCTATGTTTTGGGCTATGTATGTTCTGGGCTAGGTATGCTTTCGCCGAAAAGCATTTTATAAATATGACACTGTGGTTGGTTTAACAAGAAGTTAATCTTTAAACCTATGTAAAATATGTTTTGTATTCTGAATTTTTATAATGAGCATTTCTGTAATTGAATTTGGCGCTCTGCAACCTCACTGGATGTTGGCCAGATGGGACGCTAGCGTCCCACATACCCTAGAGAGGTTAACTCATTTTCGACCAAATGAGCAGTTACTGCCTTTTTGCTTTGGAGGGCAGTATGGTAGACATTGTTATTCTTTCCCACACTTTTTTCAACTTTTGCCACTCATTTTCACATCTTTGATTTCACCACATGCTAACTCGTCTTATTCAAGCCTTCGATAACTATGGTGTTCGCGCCTACCATTTTCTCAATGGCGTCAGACCTTGGAGTTGATGAGTAAGGAAAGGGTAGCCACGATGTCAGAGTTCATGTTGGGTTTTTTGGAGGGTGGAGGTTTGCACAGAGTAACCGGTAAAGAGGGGAATTTGTCATCTTCAACAGCATGATATTATCCATAGGGCAAGCGTAGTTATGGCAGTTGTCTATAAGCACGTTTCTCTCTTGTTGATTAGCAATAGAACAGTTAGCTCCTTCCTTTCTTTTTTTGTCACGACTTCGCATGGACATGCTGAAATAAATGATCAAATTCTTATTCCAGTCACAGGAAAGTTCTTATATCTTGAACAAATAAAAACAGTAATAGTAATGACTGTAAACGTGTTTTTTTTTCACAATCTTTCTGAAATTTGGTGCGGAGCGCGGTCAAAAGCGTCTGTTCAAGCCACCGTCTTGGCCTCCCCCCCTCCGGGAGATGGTTCTCCCAGATGCAATGTTAGTTTTCAAGTTGCTAGATACTGCCTGTCTGGATGGTAAGGAGAAACAGTTGGCTTTGAATGTTTGTAAAGTGCTGACTTTTGCGTCAATGAAGTCGGCACTAAAAATAATTTTGGGTGAAAAGACGTCTGTGGCGCCAATAACAGATGGAATGCAAGTGAGTGAAGCAGCATATTACACTGGTCAGCAGAGAAAAGGCGCCAAAAAGTAACGTTCTCAAGACAACCTGACGAGGGCGCCATTGCTCGGCACAAATCCACTGGACAGATGGAAGGAGATCAAAATTTGTTATTTGTCAAAGCAATTACCATTGGGTTAATGACTGTCATAAAAATGAACAAGTTAAAATAACAGAGGAAAAAGTAAACAGAGAGAGCAGTGTAACATTACACTGTTTTCAAACCAATCTGCTTCTGAGATCTTTATAGTTGAATCCTTAGGATCTGCTGTGATTGATACTGCATGTACACGCACAGTGTGTGGTGCTAAATGGCTTGATAGCTATGTCAGTGAACTAAATATAAAATAAGTACACAATATGATTGACACACCAAGCAACAGAGCTTTCAAATTTGGAGATGGGAGAATCGTCCATTCTACCGAAAGTTAAGATACCTGCAACAATTGGTCAGATTAAGTGTCACATTGAAACAGAGGTGGTCACTACAGATATCCCCTTACTATTAAGCAAAGCTTCCTTAAAGAAGGCAGAGGCTGTACTAGACATAAAAAATTACAAGGCAGTGATGTTTAAACAACCAGTGACCCTTGAACTTACTACCTCAGGCCACTATTGTGTAAACATTTTAGACAAAGACGTCACACAGAGCGCTAGGAGATTCTGACACTCACAGAGAACATGAACACAAACGAAAAACAAAGTATTGTTAAACAGTTTGGACATGCTACAGTTGACAGACGTCAGAAATTACTCAGCAGTTCTGGGAATAATGAGAGTATTTCCATTCTACAGCAGATAGTTAACAGTTGTGAGACATGTCAGAAATAAAGCAAAGCTAAGCCCAGACTAGCTTTTGGTTTGCCACTGGCTTCCAAGTACAGTCGTGGCCAAAAGTTTTGAGAATGACACAAATATTAATTTTCACAACGTCTGCTGCTTCAGTGTCTTTAGATATGTTTTGTCAGATGTTACTATGGAATACTGAAGTATAATTACAAGCATTTCATAAGTGTCAAAGGCTTTTATTGAAAATTACATGAAGTTGATGCAAAGAGTCAATATTTGCAGTGCTGACCCTTTTTCAGCCCATTCTTGCATAATCAATGCTTGGAGTTTTTCAGAATTTGTGGGGTTTTGTTTGACCACCCGCCTCTTGAGGATTGACCACAAATTCTCAATGGGATTACGGTCTGGGGAGTTTCCTGGCCATGGACCCAAAACATTTATGTTTTGTTCCCCGAGCCACTTAGTTATCACTTTTGCCTTATGGCAAGGTGCTCCATCATGCTGGAAAAGGCATCAAACTGTTCCTGGATGGTTGGGAGAAGTTGCTCTTGGAGGATGTGTTAGTACCATTCTTTATTCATGGCTGTGTTCTTAGGCAAAATTGTGAGTGAGCCCACTCCCTTGGCTGAGAAGCAACCCCACACATGAATGGTCTCAGGATGCTTTAGTGTTGGCATGACACAGGACTGATGTTAGCGCTCACCTCGTCTTCTCCGGACAAGCTTTTTTCCAGATACCCCAAACAATCGGAAAGGGGATTCATCAGAGAAAATGACTTTACCCCAGTCCTCAGCAGTTCAATCCCTGTAACTTTAGCAGAATATCAGTCTGTCCCTGATGTTTTTCCTGGAGAGAAGTGGCTTCTTTGCTGCCCTTCTTGACACCAGGCCATCCTCCAAAAGTCTTCACCTCACTGTGTGCAGATGCACTCACACAAGCCTGCTGCCATTCCTGAGCAAGCTCTGTACTGGTGGTGCCCCGATACCACAGCTGAATAAATTTTAGGAGACGGTCCTGGAGCTAGATGGACTTTCTTGGGCTCCCTGAAGCTTTCTTCACAACAATTGAACCGCTCTCCTTGAAGTTCTTGATGATCCGATAAATGTTTGATTTAGGTGAAATATTACTGGCAGCAATATCTTTGCCTGCGAAGCCCTTTTTGTGCAAAGCAATGATGACGACACGTGTTTTCTTGCAGGTAACCATGGATGACAGAGGAAGATCAATGATTCCAAGCACCACCCTCCTTTTGAAGCTTCCAGTCTGTTATTCGAACTCAATCAGCATGAGAGTGATCTCCAGCCTTGTCAACACTCACACCTGTGCGAGAGAATCACTGACATGTCAGCTGGTCCTTTTGTGGCAGGGCTGAAATGCAGTGGAAATGTTTTTTGGGATTCAGTTCATTTGCATGGCAAAGAGGGACTTTGTAATTAATTGCAATTCATCTGATCACTCTTCATAACATTCTGGAGTTAATGCAAATTGCCATCATACAAACTGAGGCAGCAGACTGTGAAAATTAATGATTGTATCATTCTCAAAACATTTGGCCATGACTGTACAATGAAACAGTGGCTGTAGATCTACATGAGCTAGGACCAAGTGTGTGGTACACCTTCACATAATCAACCACTTCACACACTTCAGTGCTGGAAGCATTGTGAATACAAAGAAATCCAGTGAAATCATCAAGCACTTCATTCATTCCTGGATAAGTGTGCATTGCCCGCCCCAGAAATTGTACAGTGACAATGGAGGAGAATTCAATAATAAAGAAATAAGAGAAATGGCTCAGAAATTCCACATGGAAGTAAAGACAACTGCTGCATACAGTTCATGGAGCAATGGACTTCTGTAGAGACAAACAAACACTCAGAGATTATGCTGAAAGTGAAGCAAGACAATGGATGTGACTGGAAAACAGCCCTAGATTGGCCTTTGATGGCAAAAAACTAAATGCACAATGTTCATAGTTACAGCCCATAGCAACTAGTGTTGGGCAGAACCCTAATCTTCCTTCTGTACTGGTTGACAAGCCACCAGCACTAGAAGGGACCAGTGTGAGTACATAGGTGGGACAGCACCTTTCAGCACTACATGTGGCAAGAAAAGCTTTCACTGAAGCAGTGTTCAGAGAGAATTCCCAGGGCTCTGCATAAACAGCTTCGACCCACCATTGAGAAGTGCAAAACTGGAAACAAAGGGTACTACAAACGAGTTGACTGTCAAGAGTGGAAAGGACCAGGAGTAGTCATTGACCAAGATGATGTCGTGATATTTGTGAGGCTCGGAGGCACCACTGTCAGGGTGCATCACTCAAGATTGCGGAAAGTAAGTGATCAATAAGATGGAGGGGCTGTTGTTGAGAATCAGTCTCCTACTGAAAATGACAAAAAGGACACATTAACAGACACAAGCCTACCAGATGTCGCATCCAAGGATATGGACACTGAAACAGGAAATGGAGCAGAAACCTTCAACCATGACACAGGTAATACTATTGAGCGTTCAAATTGGTAAAACATTCAACAACAGCCATGTGTTAAGACAACATGGTTGTTCCAATCTGAAAACTGGACAAACTGTTAAATACATGAACAGAGAAAGTGGTATTCCACATACAGCAACCGTCCTTGGATGAGCAGGAAAAGCCAAAGGAAAACACCAGAACTGGTACAACTTGCAATACTCTGAACCAGCTACACTTTCTGGTACAACAGGGTCAGCTGACCTGTCACTTGTAGATAATCTCATTATTGAACCAATGGAAAAATCGAGAAAAACAGAATGACATGCAAAATGATGATGTACTTGAAACAAAGGTCATTTAATTCAGCTAAACTAGATGAGCTCAGTAATTGGAGGAAAAATTGAGAGTTTGAGGAAGTCAAAGACATTGGCCTCAACAAGGTGGGTGTGTACCCTTAAAGAATCCTTAACTGGAATAGTGCCAAAAGCACATCTTGTGGCTAGAGGTTTTGAGGAGCTGGCTGCTGAAGAACTCCCAAAAGATTCACCGACATGCTCCTCACTCACTCAGATTGCTGCTGACAGTGATCTGCCAGAAAAAATGGAAACTTCCTTCCATAGACATCAAATCTGCATTTTTGCAGGGAACAGAGCTGTTAAGGGACACATCCGACCTCGCCTGAAGCTAAGCGCGAAGGAACACTGTGGAAATTTAAAAAGTGTGTGTATGACTTGGCAAATGCATCGCTCTACTGCTACAACAAATTCAAGACAACAATGCTAAGTACAGGTGGAAAAATGTCAAGTGGATCCAGCAGTCTTCTGTTGGCTTGATCAAGACTGCAATGTGACTGGAGTACTTGCTTGTCATATTGATGACTTCATCTGGGGTGGCTCACAGACCTTTGCTACAACTGTGATTCCACACCTCAAAGCTGTTTTCCAGGTCGGCCACAAAGGAGCAGCTTGCGGACTGTCTGACTAAAAAGGGAGCATCCGGTCTTGTGCTCCAAAAGGCAATCAGTAATTGAAAGTGGCAGCTTGAGTAATACAATTAAAAACTTTGTCACACAACCCATTTGTAATGGGTAACTTAAATAATACTTGGGACATTTAATTATGTCATTGATGTTTTGTCTTTAAAGAAAAGTGGGAGATTGTTAAGTTCATGTTTTAAGTATCCCTATATTTCTGTTATTACGGTGCTATCATTATTAGTGTGCCTGCGCAGGAGTCTCATTGTTGATGAACCTGGCCTGAGTGCAATGGAAACCATGTATTGTGCTAATACGGTTGTGTAAAAGTTGTTAAACTGGAACCTTGTCATTGTGTCATTTTGAATGAACATGTGTGGGACGCTTAAGTGATAATGCCCGATAATGCCCGAGGAGCCAGTGTTTCATCCTTCCACAAGATATAGTCCCGACAGATATCTAAGGTTGCTACCCAAGCCGGCTGGTCGTTTGTTCTAGCAGTTAGGTTGCCAGAGACGTGACCCAGTCAAGTATTTTTGTTCTGTATCTTTAGACGCAACCCAGTCGTTCGTTCTAAATGTTCCAATGCCATACTGGCTGGCAACATTCTTATACCTTGCTTGCTAGCAAGCAAACTATGGCTAACTTAGTCACGTCAAACAGTTCAGCCAGAATAACAGAAAAGTAGCTGCATTTCCGTTTGTCTAAGCTGTTTTCTAGTGACATTTATTTGGATGCATCCATAACAATGAGCTAATGATGTTCAATTTCGCCTGGCATACAAAATGTGCTCTCTCGCCAGGACACTGCTGTTCAAAGAAGCTAGCCAACACCACAGCTAACACAATCACTTCATACTGAAGCTGGAAAGACAGCAAACTAGCTAAACTTTTTACCTGTTTTCTATTGACATTTATTTGTATACCTGTATATCAATACAAATGATGGCAGTTGATTCATGATTTCGACTGGCTGAGAAAAGCTGCCTGCCCATTATTCTCGTCCTGACACTTTCATTACTATGGAACAGCTCGAGATCGAATTTCAATATTGAAACAATGTTGCAAATGTCAGAGAGACAGACAGCAAGGTTTATACAAATCTCCACTGTTGAGAATATATGCTAGTCTAAAAGAAATTGGCGACAATGTCTAGATGTTTTTTTTATAGTGGATATCAAATGGCTGGGCTGATGTGAGATGGAACAGAGTAAATTGGCATTTCAACGTCATGCATTTAGCCAGTGGTCGCTTGTGGAATAGACACGGGTTAAAACTGCATTCTAGACAATCAACATCCAGGATTAGACTCATTATACAACAGATGAGGTTTAGCCACTGATTTACATCAGCTAACAGAGAACAAAGCTGAAAACAACCAACTGAAATCAACAGATGACCATAATAGACAAAGATCACTTTGGAAAGATTCTCCTTACCTAGAATTGAGCGTAAATGTCCCTCCAAGGTTTGCAAAACCACTCCTTTGATTTCAGGGACGGATTTGCCCAAAAACTGCTCGCAAGCAATTGCCAAAAGATCATGATCTGTCATCACTTTGATCTGGAGAAAGATGAAGGAAAGGGTTAGAAGGACTGTGGCCAGGTTGCATGCGCGAATATGAATCACTGTGCTTTAACTTGATCTATGGCTATAAGTTAGTTTACACAAGGATTTAGTCCTTGGTTTACATGAATGTATTTTGCATACTCGGAACAGAATCTTTCCTGTGACACAAAAAGAGCTTACAGTACATGGAGTAGCTCCTGCAGCAGTGGTAAACTGGTATGCCACAATGAGATATTAAATCAATAACAGTTAGAGTTATAAATAAGTAAGACATACAGTTGAAGTCGGAAGTTTACATTCACCCTAGCCAAACATTTAAACCCTTTTTATTTAACAATTCCTTAAATTTAAACCTAGTAAAAATGTATTGTCTTAGGTCAGATAGGATCACCACTTTATTATAAGAATGTGAAATGTCAAAATAATAGTAGAGAATGATTTATTTCAGCTTTTATTTTTTTCAACACATTCCCAGTGGGTAAGAAGTTTACATACACTCAATTAGTATTTGGTAGCATTTCCTTTAAATCAATTTACTTGGGTCAAACATTTCAGGTAGACTTCCACAAGCTTCCCACAATAAGTTGGGTGAATTTTGGCCCATTCCTCCTGACAGAGATGGTGTAACTGAGTCAGGTTTGTAGGCCTCCTTGCTCACACACACTTTCAGTTCTGCCCACACATTTTCTATAGCATTGAGGTCAGGGATTTGTGATGGCCACTCCAATACCTTGACTTTGTTGTCCTTAAGCCATTTTGTCACAACTTTGGAAGTATGCTTGGGATCATTGTCCATTTGGAAGACCCATTTGCAACCAAGCTTTAACTTCCTGACTGATGTCTTGAGATGATGTGGATATATTGAAGCAACATTTTCCTGCCTCATGACGCCATCTATTTTGTGAAGTGCACCAGTCCCTCCTGCAGCAAAGCACCCCCACAACATGATGCTGCCACACCCGTGCTTCACGGTTGGGATGGTGTTCTTCGGCTTGCAAGCCTCTGCCTTTTTCCTCCAAACATAACGATGGTCATTATGGCCAAACAGTTCTATTTTTGTTTCATCAGACCAGAGGATATTTCTCCAAAAAGTACGATATTTGTCCCCATGTGCAGTTGCAAACCGTAGTCTGGCTTTTTTATGGCGGTTTTTGAGCAGTGGCTTCTTCCTTGCTGAACGGCCTTTCAAGTTATGACGATACAGGACTCGTTTTAATGTGGATATAGATACTTTTGTACCTGTTTCCTCCAGCATCTTCACAAGGTCCTTTGCTGTTGTTCTGGGATTGATTTGCACCTTTTGTACCAAAGTACATTCATCTCTAGGAGACAGAATGCGTCTCCTTCCTGAGCGGTATGGCGGCTGCGTGGTCCCATAGTGTTTATACTTGCATACTATTGTTTGTACAGATGAATGTGGTACCTTCAGGCATTTGGAAATTGCTCCCAAGGATGAACCAGACTTGTGGAGGCCTACAATTTTTTTTCTGATGTCTTGGCTGATTTCTTTAGATTTTCCCATGATGTCAAGCAAAGAGGCACTGAGTTTGAAGATAGACCTTGAAATTCATCCACAGGTACACCGCCTATTGACTCAAATTATGTCAATTAGCCTATCAGAAGCTTCTAAAGCCATGACATCATTTTCTGGAATTTTCCAAGCTATTTAAAGACACAGTCAACTTCATGTATGTAAACTTCTGACCCACTGGAATTGTGACACGGTGAATTATAAGTTAAATAATCTATCTGTAAACAATTGTTGGAAAAATTACTTGTGTCATGCACAAAGTAGACGTCCTAACCGACTTGCCAAAACTATTTTTTGTTAACAAGAAATTTGTGGGGTGGTTGAAAAACGAGTTTCAATGACTCCAACCTAAGTGTATGTAAACCTCCAACTTTAACTGTATTTTCGATACAATTGACAAAATTATACTTTGTCATTGTTTTCACTGACAACGCATTTTGTGAGACAAATGACGGAGGCATGTCATGGTGGTAACTGGTCTCTTTCCAGAATTTTATTTTTTACCTGTGCCACCCCAGTGACAGTGATGGCGACCCCTTCAGCAGTCTCAACATCCTCACACTTAGGTTTGAGTGTCATAATCTCCAGTGTAATCCTGTATGAGGAAAAACAGTATTAAGTAATCCAGACCTTAAAGGGGCAACCTGCAGTTGAAACAATAACACGTTCTCTTCCCACTGTTTGGGTAAAAAACTATGAGATGGGGCTGTAGAAATGCAACAACTGAAATTCATAGAGCTATGGATGTAAGGACCCACCAATCCTGAAGTTAACAGGCAGAGGAGAGAAAAAGCTCTGCATCAGTATTATGGGACAATGTTGTCACTGACAAAACATCTGGAGCAGAAGTAATGGGATAATTTGGAGGCTCAGCTGAAATATCTTCTCTCATCATTGAATAAATATTATTTGGAAGTCACATGAGGAGTTTCACAATGGCGACATTTCAGCCATGGAATATTTCTATAGTGGAATGTTTATTGTTTCTGGAGATGTATTACCTCTATTGCCACACACTTCCTTGACACACGGCCAAAATGACTAAAGACTAGTTACTGGCTATTGAGCAAACCTGCCAAATATAACCTGAAGAAAACCTAAACAAAACATTGCATTGCATGCTTTCATGTAAACCCAGGGGATAATGCCTTACAGTCAGTTAATAAACAGAGGACAGCAGCTAACCTACAGTGAAAAAGGGTAAGAATTGTGCCAAGTGACACACTGGAAAGAAGGCAGAAGAGTGAATGTGTACTGTATTTTAAGAAGGTGAGGCCAAGTGTCCTTTGCAGTGTTTCCATTTGAAACATCCAGAACTCATTAACACAATGTAGGTCAGTAAGTAAAGTGTGGCACAGAATAAAATAGTCTTTCACGCAAGCCACCTGGCTGATTGTCAGGCCGCATATGGGTGTGCTTAGTGAATTATAGGCTATCATTGTGGAAATCTAAGATGTTGGATAACCTGTTGGAGCCGTGTTCATAAATAATAGAGGGTCTCTAAACCTTAGGAAGGCCGTTTATCCAATTGAGTATTTGTACGGAAACGTGTAGGATTATTTAGCCATTGAAGAAATAAAACAAGCCTCCTCCAGGCCATTAGCAAAACAACCCATAACTGCTGATATAATTGTCTTCATCTATCAGTCTATGCCATCATCAACGGTCTCACCTTTGAATGTCAGTGATGAGCCACCAGGCCCAGGCCCAGCCCCCCACCATGTAGGTCTTCTCATCTGAGCCACAACAGGCACCTGAGAAATTAAACAGACAAGACGTGAGTCAGTGGCACAAGATTTCCATTGGGGAAAGACTTCCATCGTTCATCAGCATTCATTATTGATACTCAGTTGACACCCTTGTCCAAGACCTTCTTAGGTTGTTAGCACAACAAGTCCTTTGTCTTGTTGCCCTGCACTAGCTATGTTACTACAGGGCCAAAATGTAAAATGTTTAGGTATAGGCTACTCGTAAACTTCTATAAGGGTAGCCTACATGATTACCTAGCCTTGTGTATAATTTTCCTGCAAGCTCAGAAATCCCTTGGCCTTGGAAGCTAAGTGTATATCCTATTACAGTGTATATAGCTAAGGATGTAGTAACAAAACCAATCAAAACATGGAAGTGTCGGTATCATTTAGCTTAGGGCTGACCCCAATTAGTCGACTGGTCGAGTGTTTGGTCGATAGGCTATTTGTTCGACCGAGATTGTGTGAGTTACTGCTTGACTAAAACACATATTTGCGTGCCGATCTCAGTGAACTAATCCATTGCGGAGGCCTAGACTGAAAGCCAATTTACGCTTGATCTGAAAATGTGAGCGGAGGCTCCATATCGAGGGTCTGAGACAATTGTGGATTCTCCAGAGGAATGCAGAGGCCAATTCGAGCTTTGTACAGTATCGCCATGCGCCTCCCAAATGTTGTAACAATGTGGAGGGCCCTGTATAGCTCCGCATTGACATGATTGGTTGACGGTAGGTGGGGGCGGTAGATCTTGTATAAACACACATTCACTTCCTTGACAACAGCTCTGCACTGCTCTGTGAAGTGCAAGAAGTATGAATGCCCTGACTTCTGCTGAGGCCATAAATGTAAATGCTGCATGGCCAATGCAGAGGTCAGATTGAAATGCACCGAGCTGCACAACGCACTTCTCTCTCCAGAATGCGCACTCTCCAACCAACTTGTGCACATTCATTGTTTCATAACTTCATTGTGTGAATTGTTTGCGATTTATTGTTGCGAGTTCAAATCTCATCACGGACAACTTGAGCATGTTAGCTAATTAGCAACTTTTCAACTACTTTGCAACTACTTAGAATGTTAGGTTAAAGGGTCAGGGTTAACTAAAGGGGTTATTGTTAGGGTTACCTAACTACTAATCTTAACCCTAACCCCTAGCCTGAGCTAAAGTTAGCCACCTAGCTAGAATTCGTAACATATTGTACGTTTTTCAAATTCATAATGGAATAGACAACAGGTGGAAATAATAGGCAATTAGCAAGACACTCCCAATAAAGGAGTGATTCTGCGGGTGGGGACCACAGACCACTTCTCAGTTCCTATGCTTCCTGGCGGATGTTTTGGTCACTTTTGAATGCTGGCGGTGCTTTCACTTTAGTGGTAGCATGAAACGGAGTCTACAACCCACACAAGTGACTCAGGTAGTGCAGCTCATCCAGGATGGCACATCAATGCGAGCTGTGGCAAGAAGGTTTGCTGTGTCTGTCAGCGTAGTGTCCAGAGCATGGAGGCGCTACCAGAAGACAGGCCAGTACATCAGGAGATGTGGAGGAGGCCGTAGGAGGGCAACAACCCAGCAGCAGGACCGCTACCTCCGCCTTTGTGCAAGGAGGAGCAGGAGGAGCACTGCCAGAGCCCTGAAAAATTACCTCCAGCAGGCCACAAATGTGCATGTGTCTGCTCAAACGATCAGAAACAGACTTCATGAGGGTGGTATGAGGGCCCGACGTCCACAGGTGGGGGTTGTGCTTACAGCCCAACACCTTGCAGGACGTTTGGCATTTGCCAGAGAACACCAAGATTGGCAAATTTGCCACTGGCGCCCTGTGCTCTTCACAGATGAAAGCAGGTTCACACTGAGGATGTGACAGACGTGACAGTCTGGAGACGCCGTGGAGAACGTTCTGTTGCCTGCAACATCCTCCAGCATGACCGGTTTGGCAGTGGGTCAGTCATGGTGTGGGGTGGCATTTCTTTGGGGTGCCGCACAGCCCTCCATGTGCTCGCCAGAGGTAGCCTGACTGCCATTAGGTACCGATATGAGATCCTCAGACCCCTTGTGAGACCATATGCTGGTGCGATTGGCCCTGGGTTCCTCCTAATACAAGACAATGCTAGACCTCATGTGGCTGGAGTGTGTCAGCAGTTCCTGCAAGAGGAAGGCATTGATGCTATGGACTGGCCCGCCCGTTCCCCAGACCTGAATCCAATTGAGCACAGCTGGGACATCATGTCTCGCTCCATCCACCAATGCCACGTTGCACCACAGACTGTCCAGGAGTTGGCGGATACTTTAGTCCAGGTCTGGGAGGAGATCCCTCAGGAGACCATCCACCACCTCATCATACATGCACGTGGAGGCCACACACACTACTGAGCCTCATTTTGACTTGTTTTAAGAACATTACATCAACGTTGAATCAGCCTGTAGTGTGGTTTTCCACTTTAATTTTGAGTGTGACTCTAAATCCAGACCTCCATGGGTTGATACATTTGATTTCCATTGATAATTTGTGTGATTTTGTTGTGTAAACTGTGTAAAGAAAAAAATATTTAATAAGAATATTTCATTCATTCAGATCTAGAATGTGTTATTTTAGTGTTCCCTTTATTTTTTTGAGCAGTGTATATCATTCCATCTCGCAACCATATACGCGCTCTCCTCCTCTCACCTTTTCCCTTCACTTGTGGACTTCAGTGCACCACAGATAAGCTGTCTGTGACCGGGCGAAAAAACCTTTCAAAACCAAACTATATCATGACTGCTAACCACTACGCAGAGACTATATCGTTGTCACCTCACAGTCAACATAGCTACTGGAACTAATGGGTTAGTAAACCCGCTACAATCATGCAGTAGTGTACAGTCAGAACACAGTTTAACAGTTACACCGGCAGGCCCCAGGGGCATTAAATTAATTAAACCAAAATCTTACCTTGAATTGTTAGATTTCCAATTTTGGCTAGCCATAACCAGCTAGCTTCTCTGTTTGAGCCAGGTGTTTGTATAAACTAAACTAGCTGTTGGCATTCAGCTAGCTAAATAAATATTTTTTTAAATACAACCAAATATAGCTAGCTCTCTCTTGTGCCTCCTTAAATTTTAGAAGAAATACATTTGTTCAAAACTGTTTAACAATTGTCTTTCTCTCTGAGTCAACTACTCACCACATTTTATGCTGTGCAAGCTAGCTTTAGTTTATGCTTTCAGTACTAGATTAATTCTCTGATCCTTTGATTGGGTGGACAACATTTCAATTCATGCTGCAAGAGCTCTGATAGGTTGGAGGACGTCCTCCGGAAGTTGTCATATTACTGTGCAAGTCTATGGAAGGGGGTGAGAACCAAGAGCCTCCTGGATTTTTTTTATTGACGTCAATGCACCCAGAGGAGGACAGAAGCTAGCTGTCCTCCAGCTACAGCTTGGTGTGACCCTAGAGTGTGCTGCTGAGGCTACTTTAGACTTTCATTGCAAAACAGTGTGTTTTAATCAATTATTTGGAGAAGTTAAGACATTTGCTAAAGTTATCTAAAAAAGGACAACTTTAAATGTTTCAATATTTTTGTTTTTATGAAATTCACCGAGGATGGTCCTCCCCTTCCTCCCATGAGGAGCCTCCATTTTACCATACGAAACATATCATACTAAATGATATCTCATATTTACGTACAGAACAATACGAAATTCTCTGACACCAGGTTGGTTAACCAGCTGGTAACAACCTAGCCCAAGATGTACTCTTAAGGAGCCTAACT
Organism: Oncorhynchus mykiss; assembly: GCF_057628025.1. NCBI lineage: Eukaryota > Metazoa > Chordata > Actinopteri > Salmoniformes > Salmonidae > Oncorhynchus > Oncorhynchus mykiss. The sequence continues at coordinate 21,462,040 of NC_143048.1, read as the reverse complement.
TTACTGTTACTTCTTAAAGGTCCTTTCAGGACCCTGTCTTTCAAAGATAATTCGCAAAAATCCAAATAACTTCACAGATCTTCAGTGTAAAGGGTTTAAACACTGTTTTCCATGCTTGTTCAATGAACCATAAACAATGAATGAACATTCACCTGTGGAATAGCCGTTAAGACACTAACAGCTTACAGATGGTAGGCAATTGAGGTCACAGTTCTGAAAACTTAGGACACTAAAGAGGCCTTTCTACTGACTCTGAAAAACACCAAAAGAAAGATGCCCAGGGTCCCTGCTCATCTGCGTGAACGTGCCTTAGGCGTGCTGCAAGGAGGTATGAGGACTGCAGATGTGGCCAGGGCAATAAATCACAATGTCCGTACTGTGAGACGACTAAGACAGCGCTACAGGGAGACAGGATGGACAGCTGATCGTCCTCACAGTGGCAGACCCCGTGTAACAACACCTGCACAGGATCGGTACATCCAAACATCACACATACGGGACAGGTACAGGATGGCAACAACTGCCCGAGTTACACCAGGAAGGCACAATCCCTCCATCAGTGCTCAGACTGTCCGCAATAGGCTGAGAGAGGCTTGACTGAGGGCTTGTAGGCCTGTTGTAAGGCAGGTCCTCACCAGACATCACCGGCAACAATGTCGCCTATGGGCATAAACCCACCGTCGGTGGACCAGACAGGACCGGCAAAAAGTGCTCATCACTGACGAGTCGCGGTTGTGTCTCACCAGGGGTGATGGTCGGATTTACGTTTATCGTCAAAGGAATGAGCGTTGCTCCAGAGTACAGGACTCGGTGTGAGATCAATTTGGAGATGGAGGGTCCGTCATAGTAGGCAATCTCAACACTGTGCGTTACAAGGAAGACATCCTCCTCCCTCATGTGGTACCTTTCCTGCAGGCTCATCCTGACATGACCCTCCAGCATGACAATGCCACCTGCCATACTGCTCGTTCTGTGCGTGATTTCCTGCAAGACAAGGAATGTCAGTGTTCTGCCATGGCCAGCAAAGAGCCCGGATCTCAATCCCATTGAGCACGTCTGGGACCTGTTGAATCGGAGGGTGAGGGCTAGGGCCATTCCCCCCAGAAATGTCCGGGAACTTGCAGGTGCCTTGGTGGAAGAGTGGGGTAACATCTCACAGCAAGAACTGGCAAATCTGGTGCAGGCCATGAGGAGGAGATCCACTGCAGTAATTAATGCAGCTGGTACCCACACCAGATACTGACTTACTTTTGATTTTGTTCAGGGACACATTGTTCAGGGACACATTATTCCATTTCTGTTAGTCACATGTCTGTGGAACTTGTTCAGTTTGTCTTAGTTGTTGGATCTTGTTATGTTCATACAAATATTTACACATTTTAAGTTTGCTGGAAAATAAACGCAGTTGACAGTGAGAAGTTTCATTTTTTGCTGAGTATGTTATTTTCAGAGGTAGACTGGCCCTTGCAGCCAAACACTCAATCTATCGATTCTCAATTGTGATACGGTTCTAGAAACACAATACACACGTAACGTATACTGTTTTAACTGGCTTTATTACAGTTGCAGACGACAGCAACACGTTTATGGCGGCCTTCTTCGGTTACACACAGGTGTTCCGAGCATGCTAGATTGCTAATTAGTACAGGTGGTCCCTTTGTCTTCCGTAAACAGTAAACACGGAAATATAGCTGTGTGGGAACACTAACCCTATAAAGGTGTGTATCAATGTAACATTTCGTTTTTTTGAGAATGGTTTCTCTGATATGAAAGATACGGTCCTTATGCTTCACAAATCATACTGCAAGCAATGTGTGTTAATATTCAGACTGAGCGGTCCTCCAAACAAAATTACCCAGACAATAAAACTTGCCCGTACAGATAAAACTCCCCCACAGAAGACGTCTTCGTCCATTGACTCTTAATGTGTAATGTAATATAACTTATATACATTATCAATGGCTAGTAACAACTAACTAACGTTAGTGAAGAGACATGATTTATGTTTATCCATCGAGCAAAAGCAACGCAATTACTGTTTCATTAACTAGCTAACGTTAGCTATACATTAACTGAAAACACTTGGCAAACTAACAGGTTTTGGCTGTCACCAAACTAACAGGTTTTGGCTGTCTCCAGAGGGTAGTGAGGTCTGCACAACGCATCACCGGGGGCAAACTACCTGCCCTCCAGGACACCTACACCACCCGATGTCACAGGAAGGCCATAAAGATCATCAAGGACAACAACCACCCGAGCCACTGCCTGTTCACCCCGCTATCATCCAGAAGGCGAGGTCAGTACAGGTGCATCAAAGCTGGGACCGAGAGACTGAAAAACAGCTTCTATCTCAAGGCCATCAGACTGTTAAACAGCCTCAACTCCAGCCACTTTAATAATGGGAATTGATGGGAAATGTAAAATATATCAATAGCCACTTTAAACAATGCTACCTAATATAATGTTTACATACCCTACATTATTCATCTCATATGTATAATATACTGTACTCTATATCATCTACTGCATCTTTATGTAATACATGTATCACTAGCCACTTTAACTATGCCACTTTGTTTACATACTCATCTCATATGTATATACTGTACTCAATACCATCTACTGTATCTTGCCTATGCCGCTCTGTACCATCACTCATTCATATATTTATGTACATATTCTTTATCCCCTTACACTTGTGTCTATAAGGTAGTAGTTTTGGAATTGTTAGCTAGATTACTTGTTGGTTATTACTGCATTGCCGGAACTAGAAGCACAAGCATTTCGCTACACTCGCATTAACATCTGCTAACCAGGTGTATGTGACAAATAACATTTGATTTGGTTAACAAAATAACCATAGATTAATAACAACTAAGCATTTTGTTGGCTAGCTAACGTTAGCATGCAGGCAGAACACCTAACGTTACCAGAAACAACCACGGCTTCATTTGGTCCAACTGTAAGGCAGCTACCCATCTTCTTCCGGTGATATATCCTCACAAATATGCGTGAAACCGTTCTGTATTGTAATATACTTTGGTTGTGTGGTTTAAAAAAACGTCAATATTCACAGCGTCTCTGCCACTATTCAATCTCCTGCAAGCCCTCGCCCCAAATCAAGACTGTGACGTAGCCTAGCTAGTAGCTAACGTTTGCCCTGCCCACTTCAGGGGCTCCCTCCCTTCCCATGCAGTGTGCACTCGTAGCCGCTAGGGAGTAGCATTTTCTAAACTGTACTGTCTTTGGTAAAAACCAATGGTAGTAGCGAGCATCTACTCTACTATCTGACTAACGTTTCGCCCTGCCTGTCTGTATCAACGATGCAGACATATGGAGCCAGATACTTGCCAAAAGGTTGAACAAACATATCATTAGCATTATAACAAAATCTATACGTAAATTATTAGGATTGTAAGAAAAGCCATGCGTGAAACAAAGGTTACGTATGTAACCACGGTTATATGAGCTATATAGATCAGTCAAATATATTGGTATCACTCTGCGCCGGAGAGATACGTCCGAGGTGAGTATTTACAGATTTACTCCCGTGTACACCTGTATCATGGATGGGGTCCGCCCCTATATATAGACCCAATGGCCGCGACACACATTCTCTACATCATTTTTGAGGCGCCTCTAGCACCGTAGAGGATTGGAGTGATCCATATAGCTCACATAACCGTGGTTACATATGTAACCTTCGTTATGTTTCACTATATTGGATCACTGAAATATATTGGTATACCCATACCAGATTTAGTCGGTGCTAGGGGACCCTGGCCAGCCAGCGGCAAAGTCCCAGCGCGGGATCGAGACACAGGGGCCATCAATGTGGAAGGGGCGGGGGAAGGTCTCGGCACAGTCCCCGGAAGGGGAGGCAACGCCCAGGACCGCTGAACCAACCACAGAGGGAGATTTCCACATTTACCCGATAGGGAGGTTCCACATTTACCCAGCTGGCCGCAGCACAAATATCAGTGATGGGCTCTCCTCTCAGTAGAGCCCAGGAAGCAGCCACACCTCGTGTTGAATGTGCCACCACAGATCCCAGCACTGGCCTGCCAGCCAAGCGGTATGCTGTCATAATCATGTCCACAATCCAGTGAGAGAGCCTTTGCTTTGATTGCCCAGCCCCCAGGACTCTCTCACCATAGCAGACAAAGAGCTGGTCTGTTGTTCTAACTGACCGTATCCGCTCCTCATAGGCAGCCAGTGCCCACACAGGGCACAGCATGTCGGAGGGAGGCCCAGACTCCCCCGCCACTGCCAGGGGGTCGTAAGCAGACAGGATAAAAGAGATGTTCACATGCGTGTCTGACAGAATCATCAGGAGGAATGAACGGTTGGGGCGGAGAGATATACTCCTCTCACCGGGGTCCATCCGGTAGCACTCAGAACTTACTAAAAGAGCATGGAGCTCACCCACCCTCTTCATGGAAGTAAATTCTACCAAATAAACCACCTTCTTAGAGAGGTCTTTCAGGGAGGTAGACTCCAACGGTTCGAAAGGCGGCTTTGCCAAAGCTGCCAAGACCACACCCAGATCCCAGCTTGCCATTGAGCGGGTCCTAGCTGGAGGTAGGCGACAAACACCCTTCATAAATCTGGAGACCAAGGGACGCCCCACTGGCCTGTCCATCCACCCCACATGGCACGCCGATATAGTGGCCAAATACCTTCTCGGTGTAGAGGTTGCCAAGCCCTCATCCAAGCGAGACTGCAGGTATTGAAGGACATACTGCACCCCGCATGACTCGGGCACAACCTCAATACCAGTGCACCAAGAGCAGAACAACTGCCAGTGCAACTGTAGCCGGTGCCCCTGCGCTCTGCATGGTGTTCATTATGCCCTCCTGTAGTCCTAACATGGACCGTTGGTACCGTTCAGCGGCCAAGCCCACAGACTGAGGCGGTGTGGTCTCGGATGCCACAGAGTTCACCCGGTCTGAGACAGCAGGTCCGGTCTCAGGGGCAGTTGCCAAGGTGTCCCAGACAACAGGGACAAGAGAAGGCTGAACCAGAGTCGTCTGGGCCAGTATGGCGCTACCAGCATCCTGGTCCTGTCCAGCACAGCCTGGATCAGGGGAAAAGGGGAAATGTGTAAAGCTCCAGCCCTGGCCAATCATAAGCCAGAGCATCCAAGCCCAGATGTCCAGTGTGCATTGCAAACAGGTCCACCTGCGCTCTCCCAAACTTGTCCCACAGGTGCTGCACCCCTGGGGATGTAGGCTCCAGTCCCAAGGTGGTGGTCCCTCCCTCAACAGCATATTCGCTGCCACATTTAGGATGCTAGGTACGTGCGCTGCGCATAGAGGCGCTAGACGTCCCTGAGCCCAGAGAAGAAGCTCCTGTGCCATAAGATGGAGGTGGTGGGACCTCAGTCCACCCTGATGGTTGATGTAAGCCACCACCGTTCTCACCAGGATATATCTTCCCTTCGGATGTGGAAGGAAAGACCGCAGGGATAGCAGTACAGCTCAGAGCTCTAATGTATTGATGTGCCTGCCGCTCCAAGGAGGTAGCAAACAGCCTCTAGCCAACCTGCCCTTGGTCACATCCCCCCCAGCCGATCTGAAAGGCGTCTGTGCTGACCAGCTCCCGGCGGCACATCCTCAGCATCTCCATCCCCTGAGAGAAAGGAGCGACAGCGCCACCTCAACAATGCCCTGAGGCACTGTGCGATCACCCGCAGCTGGCGGTGACGGGTGCAGGGTGGGGTGCAGCCGGTGGGAGTTGAACCACTGTTGAAGAGGCCGGAGATGGAGCAGGCCCAGGTTAATCAGCAACGAGACTGTGGTCAGCAATCCCAACATGCATTGTCAGGACCGACACCACCCACCCCTGCTGGAGGTGGTCAAGGCAAGATAAGATCGCCTGAACCCTTCTGGTGGGCAGGCGTGCTCTCATGAGGACTGAGTCCAGTTCCATGCCAATGAAGGCCACCCTCTGGGTGGGCGTCAAACGACTCTTCTTGTTGTTTACAATAATGCTCAGCCCGCCAATGTGGTTCAGGAGCATGTTTCTGTCTGACAGGACTTGAGTCCTGGTCGGGGCACAAATCAGCCAATTGTCCAGGTAATTGAGGATCAACAATCCTCAGGACGTGAGAGGTGCCAGGACAGTGTCCATGTACTTTGTGAAAGTGCGGGATGCCAAGGAGAGGCCTTGACCATGAATTCGTAAGCTGTCCCTTTGAAAGTGAATCGGAGGTACTGCCAATGAGCTGGGTAAACAGGAACATGGAAGTACGCATCCCTCAGGTCCAGCGTCACAAACTACTGGTCCCTGGACACGGCCTGCAAAATGTGGGCTGGGGACAGTATGTGGAACCTCAGTACCTTCAAGTACTCATTGAGGTTGCGGAGGTCCAGAACCATCGAAACCCTCTGTCTCTTTTTGGAACCACAAAATAAGTAGAACCCACCTAGCCGTTCTGATGTCTTAATCCTGCGGATGACATCATTGTCCAGGAGTTAGGAGATTTCCAGCCTCAGGGTTTTCTTCAGGGGGTCAGCCACCGTGGAATTGGAGTCGGTAGCCCTTTCAAGCATTATGGACAACACCCAGAGGAACTCCACACCCTCCTCCCACTTTGTCCTTTGAGACCGGGAGAAGTGGCCGAGGCCGGGGAAGGGTGTGTCAAGGGTCCTGCTGGTGCCCGCCTCTCCTCTGGAGCCCTGAGAGCCTGGGTCTCCCAGACACGTCCCTATGGCAGTGACGGTTGGCAGGTTGTTTTTCCCTCGCACACTGTGCCCCTCCCCGCTGTCGTCCCTCAGCACGAGGCGATGGGGCAGGAGAGGGATACCACTGTCATTTGGGTGCATGTGGGTGGCGACGGTCCGTCTGCCTCGGACCCGGGTCCTGAGGAGGCGGCATGAACCGTCTCATGGTCTCCTAGTCCCTACGAACCTTATCGGTCCACTCGAGAATGTCATCAACCCCTTGGCCAAATGTCAGACCTGGGGTGATGGGGAGAGTGGCAAATGTGATCTGGAGAGCAGCTGGCAGACGGGATTGGGCCAGCCAGAGATGGTGCTGGGAGGTAACCACCTGCGCCATGGCCCGTTTGTTGGCATGGGCCACATCCCTCTGAAGCAGGGACAGCAGGCGAGACACCTCCATCGCTTCCTGAAGAAGCTCCTCTGTACCCTCCTGCTGCCGGGGCAACAGAGTCTGCAGGTAGGCCTTGGCTGCATTGGTAAGGCGGCCAAGAGAGCAGAAGGACCCATATGTGGCTTTCAAGTCCTCATCAAAAACTCTGGAGGGTCCCGGCTTCAGTCGTGGGTCCGGTCCGGGAGGACCAAGGAAGCTATCATGGTGTCCATGGTCGGGTACTCCCGGAGGCCGAGTGACTCTGCACACGCAACATAACTCCATGGTCCAATCTCTGCCTTTTAATCGGCAGCGACCCCTCGTAGAAGACCAGCTCTCCTGCAAGACCTAGCGGAACTCAACAGAGATGGGGACAAATGGAGAGTCATCACTGTCCACCAATTTGATGTCCAGTGCAGTGGCTACCCGAGTGAGTAGGCTCCTCATTATTAAAAGAGACCCTAGCTAACAGGTCTCTAAATATAGCCTCTAAATACATTTTAAACAAAATAATTGAAGAAGCACTGGCTGATAGGGAAAACAGATCTGGTAATAAGAATAGGTTATAGATAGTCTTGACCATTTGGGACCCTTTGGCTATTTCGCTCAGGACAGGTTATAGCCCAGACTTAACCAATATTTTGTTTTGTATCATTAATTGATATGGATATAGCCTCTGCGTGATGTGGTTGTGCAACGTAAATGGCTATAACAAGTCTACATACAGAGAGGAATTCACTAATACAACCGTCAAAATGCCTAATATAAGGCCTTCCCAAATACTGGAAAAAGTGTGATTGATTAGGTTACATGATCACCACAGTAGACCCACACGTCTATAAAAAAAATAATTATGCAATTATATGGCCATTAAATAACACACAACAGAATGGCATATTTAGATAGCGGAATAGGCATAGCCTAAATCATATTTACTTTCTATTTGGCAGCTCAGGCGGATATTCTAGACAAGGATCTTCTGTGTCTTTATCCTTCTCACACAAGTAATTTGCTGAAGGCTCAAGTCTTCAGGGCTCTCGAGTGGCGCAGCGGTCTAAGGCACTGCATCTCATATCATATCACTAAAAACACCCTGGTTCAAATCCAGGCTGTATCACAACTGGCCGTGATTGGGAGTCCCATAGGGCGGCGCACAATTGGTACAGGTTTGGCCGGTGTAGGCTGTCATTGTAAATAAGAATTTGTTCTTAACTGACTTGCCTAGTTAAGTAAAGGTTAAAAAATGTTTGTTTTTTAAAGATATACTACAGTACATCATCTACTGGTATAACGTTGTTGTTGAATGCAGTTCTAAAACAAGCTTTAGACTTTTATTTTGGAAATTAAACCGGAAGCTGCAAAGCAGCTTTAACATCTGGGCTAGTTGCTTAATCGACTAGCTAACTTCGACTAGCTACATCCGGTTCATATATTTAGCAGATACCACATTATTGACAAAAGTTTGCACACATAAGAAATATCTATAACCGAGTAAAGTGAGACGTAAAGTAAGAATTGAATGTGTAAATGTTCATTCATAGTCGTAACATAGGGTTTTGTTAGTGTTCAAATACTGGAGAGTTGAGACCAAATCACGGACGCTGGACAGAGTGGATTTCAGTTGTAACAAAAGACAGTTTTAATGAGTCAGAGATATCTTGTCCCGCAGTTTTACGTGCACGGACCTAGTTCACATAACTCGGCAAGGAGCCAGGTGAAAAAGAGAGCCTATACAACGGTTACATTCATTTTTATACATAGAATAAAGTAGGTGGAGTCTTGTCGTTTCGGTCTTCTTGACTGGTTGGAGGCGGGCCTTGCTCTAGCCAGAGCAGAAGCCCCATTGGTGCACAGCAGAGCCTTATCCTGAGCATCCGACCAATAGAGGGGGTCAGTCTTGTGGCTGGGTGTATGTGTTCTTACGACGGAATGTCTTTGTTTATATGAGCTATGTGTATGAATACTTATATAACAAATCCCTCTCTTCACGTCTATTAGACGTGAAAACTATAGCAGAAAGGTGGCGGTTGCAATCGTGGGTATACATAAGGTGGTGCTCCTAACCTTGTCTGGTTTGCATGGTGGGTCTGTAGGTGTAGTGCTACGTTTGGGACGGGAGTGATTGGAGGGAGTGATATCAGGAAAGGAGTTAGGGACATGTGTAGGGGTTGGTGTATGTGATGTGGCAGGGTGAAATAGTTGTTCAATTAACCATGTGAAAGTCCTAGGGTTACTCCAAATATCAGTAGGAATATCACAAATAAGGGACCAGATATCCCCAGCCTCACCCAGAGAGGGAGAAATTTCCCTCTAACTGGGCGAGGTTCCCTTCTCAGGGGAGGCAGAGTTTGATGCCGCATCACCTGAGGAAGGAGTGTCTTCATTTGGAATCGAATTTAGGCCGCTCAAATCAGCTCTGACTTCAGTCAGTGTTCTAGAAGGAATTGGGGCTGGGGTGCAATGTGTAAGGCGGTGCCAAGGTGTGCCTGATTTACCTTTGACCTGGACTGAGTGTGAAGTAACCTCCTTCACTTCGTACGGTCCAGTCCACCTGGGTTCCAGCCACTTTCTCTTGTGGACTGTAACCCTCACCCCGTCACCAACCTTTACCTTCAGTAGTGGCGTGTCCCCCGGCAGCTCCCCCTCCTGGACCTTGTGAACCTGGGTAGAGAGTGCTGCAGAGAGAACCGTCAGTTTTTTCACATAATTAGACATTACAATTTGTTGTACATCAAGGGCGGGCATATGACCTCCCTCCCTTGGTGGACCATGTATGACTCTACCAGTCATTATCCCATGAGGCACATACTTTAGCTATCTTAGCTTTTGCTTTTGGTTTGACGTTCCACCAGATTTTGGGATTGGGGCCTGTACACAGATCCAAATCTGTGGGTTATGCCAAATCTTTCTTCCACCTGTCTCAGGTGTTTGTTAAATGTAAGCCATTTGTCAAATTTGATTTGTCTTGGGATGCCATACCTGGGTATTAGTTTGGTTTGTAGCCACTCAAAGACTGACCTAGCATCCTCCCCTTTTGTTATTATTGCCTCTACCCATTTGGAGAACCTATCTACTAATGACTAGGAGATAGAGTTTGCCTTTAGATACATTTTCGGGGCCCATGTCGGTGTAGTCTATACTAATATCCTGAAAACATGCATTAGGTATTACGTATGAGCCCATTGGTGTTTGATATGGTTTCTTTGGGTTGTGTCTGTCACAACCATTGCATTCGTCACAAAATAAATCATTGTCATAAAATAAGTCAGTCATATTTTTTATGTGAGGGTGCCACCAGATGTGCGAGGCCTTTTTGGAGGGTCTTTAGTTTGCCTTCGTGTGTGGGGCCATGTGTTTCTCATAAAAGTTCTGGGTCCATCAGTGTGGCCTGCTTCATGGGCATGGGCTGAGTCTGTATAGATATTCAGTCTTTCCTTTTCCTCTGATGAGGACCTGCGTCAATCCGATGATTTCAGCTAATTTGGCCGATGCTGGTTGAGGGATGATGGCTGATTGAAGGGTGACATGTGAACCGTCTGGGAGTTGCTGTTTCCTTCTTCTGCCGTGGGTGGTGGGCATTTTTATGGCCAGGGGATGGTGTTCCCAGTCATTCCCTGGAACTGCGGTTGGTTGTATGCGGGTTGCTGATGCATGGGTGTGGGTCCTGGTTGCTGATGTTCGTACTGTTGAGGTCTATTTCCACCCCTTTCCTTCCCATATGGACCTCTCGTAGAGTTCCACTGGCGTTGTTGTGGTGTGAGTGGGTATGGACACTCTCGTGAGTAGTGCCCTGGAGTTCTACAGTTGAAACAAACCCCTCCTCTTGGATGGCCTGGTATCCATTGCGGCTGGTATGCAAATTGTGGTTCAATCAAATTTTCAATCAAATTTATTTTATATAGCCCTTCGTACATCAGCTGATATCTCAAAGTGCTGTACAGAAACCCAGCCTAAAACCCCAAACAGCAAGCAATGCAGGTGAAGAAGCACGGTGGCTAGGAAAAACTCCCTAGAAAGGCCAAAACCTAGGAAGAAACCTAGAGAGGAACCAGGCTATGTGGGGTGGCCAGTCCTCTTCTGGCTGTGCCGGGTGGAGATTATAACAAAACATGGTCAAGATGTTCAAATGTTCATAAATGACCAGCATGGTCGAATAATAATAAGGCAGAATAGTTGAAACTGGAGCAGCAGCACAGTCAGGTGGACTGGGGACAGCAAGGAGTCATCATGTCAGGTATTCCTGGGGCATGGTCCTAGGGCTCAGGTCCTCCGAGAGAGAGAAAGAAAGAGAGAATTAGAGAGAGCATATGTGGGATGGCCAGTCCTCTTCTGGCTGTGCCGGGTGGAGATTATAACAGAACATGGCCAAGATGTTCAAATGTTCATAAATGGTTGCGGGGGATACCAAGGCCCCGGGTTGGCTGGTTGAGGACCGGCCTGCTGTTGAATCATCTGGGAGATAGTCTGGGCCACTATTTGAGAGATGTCTGTTTTGGTGCCTGTCTCCTTCGTTTCTTCCGCACCATCTGTTTCTTAGGTTTTTCTCCTTGTTGTGCTTCCTTCAATTGGAGTTTCAGGAGTTGTACCTGGAGGGACTGCACCTGGCTCTCAGCACCCCCTCTTTCCTTGTTGTGCTGGGTCACATGGTGGTGCACATGAGTGTTGAATTGGGTCAGAGGAAGTGCAATCAACCCTACCGTTCCTCTGAGTTTGGTTTTAACATCTCCGGGACACCCGTTGACCACCATTTCCTTCCACATGCTGAGTGTGGTATCAGTGTGATCGAATGGTTCTTCGTGGACCGATCTCCATGTGGTCTTAGCCCTGTCCAGGTATGCTGCAGGTTGCTCACCTGGGTTGATTGTAAAGGAGGATAAGGTGGCATGGTTTCTTTCTGTAGGGTATGCTCTCCGTAGAACTTCCCATAATCTGGTACGGAAGTGGTCTATGGGCAGTGTTGGGGCCCGCCATCCAAGGTCAGCTGCTGTCATGAGGGCCTCCATGGTTCCGTGGTCGGTGGCTCTTGCTAGAAGTGCTTTCATGTCTCCTAGGCAGAGTTGCAGGCCTGACGTAAGTGTCTGCAGTTGAAGTAGCCACGCTGAAGCTCCTCCATGTAGGCTAGGCATCTGTCCCATCAGTGTTGTTAAATCAGTCATTTTCCAGGGCTGGTACTCCACAGTGTGTGCATCACCTGGTGTCGGTCGCAGGGGGTACTGTCCTGCCATCTCCTGCTCTCGCTCTCTTCTATCAGCAATTCTGGAGGACCGACGGAGTGTTTCGGACCCCATTGATTCGGTAACTTTGGTTACTGTTCCTCTCATTATGCCTTCCACACGGTAGGCTCCCTCTCTGTTGTTATCTTGGTTAGCTATTAGCTCCCTGAGTTCCTTAGCTCGAGCTATTGATGATTTCAGCAGCTCCTGCATCTTAGTCACGTTTGGAGCTCCCATCGGAGCTGGGGTGAGCACCATGTCAATTTCTTCTTCGTTTTCGATATCCATGTTCTGATGATAGTCCTCCCTATCCGTGTGATAGAAGTGGTTTGAATCTAATCTTGTTTGTAGGTGTCCTCTGGTTTCAGAGGTGAGAGAGTTCACAGAGGAGCATTGCGGCCTCCGTTCCTGGGGGAGGTCTCCTGCTCCTGGAATCCCAGTTTCGAACTGTTCACATACCATATGGCCAGCCGTTATCCCCAGGGTAATTTCCCCTTTTAACTCCCCTTGGTCTATTCTCAGAACTGGAGCCTGTATTGTGGGAGGTGCCCTGGGCAGGAATGGGTTGTGTGACGGGCTCCGGTGATTTTGTCCCTTTGAGTATGGCTGGGGCTGAACTGCCTCCATTGTCAATTGTGGATATAGTGAGGGAGAAACGGCCACAGGGGGAGCCGTGGGCAAGTTCTCAGGCGGAGCTTTAACATCCCCCGACGCCACAATAGCCACGCACATCATGTCTGGTGTGTATTTGGGTAGCACCCTCCTACTCTCCTGTATGGCCCATGTACCTATCTTGAGCTCCCCCTCCGCTCTCTCTCTCTCTCTTGTACCTACTTTTTTGAACCTGTGTATCTTGTTTCTCTCCGCCTCACTCGCTTTTGCATGCTCTACTGCGTCCTCTAATTCTGTCTGCATATCTTGGAGTTTCCCCCCTGTAGGTGGTCCTCCGCTAAAATAACCTGCTTGTGTCCATCTTATCCGTAATCCTTTCCACACTTTCTCCACTTTCCCATACTGTTCTTTACCTCCCGCTCTATCAATCATACTCTGATCTAAATATTCATTGAATTTTTGTTTGGGCGTGGTAGCTGCAGACATTTTATCTAGTTCGTCTGATAATGTGTATAATGCGTTATTTAGGTATATTCAATCCTTACTATGTGGTGTTTATTTCTATCGTTGTATGCTTAGCCTGTCCCTGGTCGAGACCAGGGATGTGCTGCTGTACTGGCAATGGCTTATCTCTTCCACCCCCACCCTCGCATACAAAGGGGGTTATCAGTATGTGACGCCCGCCACGTGTGTATTTCTCCGGTATTTTATTTGAATTTGTTCAGCGATTCGTTTAGGTATTTTCTAGAAATGATTCGGCGATTTCCTTTTGGAACAATATATCAGTGAATATATGCGGTTCTATAACAATTTTCAGAGTAATTCTAGCTCTTTAGGAAATATAGATAGAATTTCTAGACAACTCAGAGTTGTTCAGTGAATTATTTAAATACTTTCTGTAAACCATTCGGTAAATTCCTTTATGAACTTATATCAGTAAATTCGAGCGATTCTATAGCAATTGTCAGAATAATTCTATATCTTTAGGAAATATGGATAGAATAGAAAAACCCAAAAATCAGTGTGTAGCTTTTAGCGTCTGTCAAACAAAGTCTGTACTAAGCTCGGCGGCTTATTTAAATACTTTCTAGAAACAATTCAGTAAGTTCCTTTATGAACTTATATCAGTAAATTCCATCGATTCTATAGCAATTGTCAGAATAATTTTAAACTTTAGGCAATATCAACAGGAATGAAAAAAAGCGAAAATCAGTATTCCAGCCCGGCTGCTGTCAATCAAAGTTGCACGGCCATTCGATACTAAGGTGGCTTTGTCTATCAGCACGTGTGCCTAATAGCCCAGTTACGTATCCCAACCTACTCCGCGACAAACGTTTCTTTCAATTTAATTTCCCCCATCTCCAAATCATGGAATGTCAACTCTGGTTCATGTTATGTTTATTGTTTGATGTGCAATAGCCACATCATTCCCGATCTCTGTCTTGTGGAAGGCCAAACTTACATATCCTATATCTATTCGACTACACCTCTAACATAACCAATTAAACAGTTTAGAACTTATTCAATAGGAACTTTTACATGCATACTACACTTCTAAACCACAACCAATTAAACAGTAAGCACTTATTTAATAGGATCTTTTACATGTATACTACACTTCTAATAATAGGCCAATTGATAAAAAAAATAAAAATACAAATAAAAAATAAAAACGAGCAAAACAAGATCTCCCCGATCAATGTCTTAGGTTCTTATGTAAAAATTTGGGCACCGATTCATACTCACGCCCAGTACTTTCTGATCAAAATTTGGTTTAGGCTATAATACAATATGCAGATTTCGATATAACGGGCTCTGCTCACCTTATATAGAGCGCTCCGATCAGATTTCCTGAGGCAAGATGAATGGCTGGGGAAGTCACTCTTCCGTCTGATTTTTTAGCCGTGATCAGTCTCGTCCTCTCACACTAACTTATAATAGATCGAATTCAAGAATAACCAAACTCTGCTACCAAGTTCTGTTAGTGTTCAAATACTGGAGAGTTGAGACCAAATCACGGACGCTGGACAGAGTGGATTTCAGTTGTAACAAAACACAGTTTTAATGAGTCAGAGATATCTTGTCCCGCAGTTTTACGTGCACGGACCTAGTTCACATAACTCGGCAAGGAGCCAGGTGAAAAAGAGAGCCTATACAACGGTTACATTCATTTTTATACATAGAATAAAGTAGGTGGAGTCTTGTCGTTTCGGTCTTCTTGACTGGTCGGAGGGTTGGAGGCGGGCCTTGCTCTAGCCAGAGCAGAAGCCCCATTGGTGCACAGCAGAGCCTTATCCTGAGCATCCGACCAATAGAGGGGGTCAGTCTTGTGGCTGGGTGTATGTGTTCTTACGACGGAATGTCTTTGTTTATATGAGCTATGTGTATGAATACTTATATAACAGTTTACAGATCTATTTTAACATTTACTTTTAATTTTATGTTTCACTATATTTGATCACTCCAATATATTGGTATCACTCCACGGCAGAGGGATACATCCGAGGTGAGGATTTACAGATTAACTCACGTGTACACCTGTGTCACGGCTGGGGTCCGCCCCTATATTTAGACCCCATGGCCGCGACACAAGTTGTCTTAATTTTCTCGCGGACGTCTGTATGATTTGAGGTACAAACTTATGAAAGTTCGCTTCGTAAGTGTAATATCTTGCGTGGAAGTATACTCACTGACTGTTTGTAGCCTGGAGCAGCTGGCCACATGGCCAGCCCCTCCTCTTGAGTGCTCCACTCGCTGCACAGGGTTGATCTGTATCTTCCTCCCGTGATTTGTCGTACTTGTGTTTCGTTAGCGTTACACTACGACTCTGTGTGCATCCATTAGCATGGTGGCTCTTGCTGCCACAAACTGTAATTTACCTTACACAACTTGACAACTGGCTTGTTCCATGTGTGTGTTGTGAATTGCTTTAACCGCGCCTTAGGTGCAGGTTCTCTGCAGGTAATTTTTCTTGTTCTTTCTCCTGCAGAGTGTAAGAATATTGTGGTGGGGCTTTCCACTACGTTGAGACATTAACTTGGGAGTTCCTTAACTGAATTACTCCATCATATGGTGCTGTTTTTACTGCTTGGATATTAAACCGGCTAGGTAACATTGCAGTTGGTGTAAACAAAAAAACAGATAAATCAAATCCATTACCTGGTTACTGTTATTTTTTTGTCTGCTTGCTTTTCCCAAACAGGTCTTCCATGTTTTTTTGCAGAGATACTGGGTAATTTATCCCTCCCTGGGTTCCTATTCCTCCAAGCAGGTCACGACATAAGCTCTTCCAGGGCGTCGGACCCCTGCTCCGTTGCCTTGTTGGCTTGGCTGAGCTTATGGCTTCACTTTGTGAGAGGTGATGGTGGCATCCCCCCTGGGGATCTGCATACCTTGTGTATGCACTGCCTGGGTTTGAGCCACGCAGAGAGGGTGGTAGAGCGCCCTACCGGAAGCCTGTTTTGTGTGTTGTTCTCAGAATGCCTGCACCTGGCACGATTGAAGGCCATGTGCGTGTGGGTCGGCCAGGCTCTGGCTCAGGCTGGGGACAAGCTCCCTCCCTCAGGAGTGGTGCACCCGCAAGCTGTTAGTCCCTCTACTGGGCCCGGTACCACTCCCAGGAAGCTTGGCCGGAGCCACCGCAGGCAGAGCCCATCTGCTGCTAGTCCTGGACGGTGACAGGAGTCACCACCTTGAACGGAGGGCGCATACCCTGCATCAGGAGGTTGATAGCTTTGATGGCGACGACAGCTGTTCCCTGTTGGCCAGTGATAGGCAGTTCCTGGGGGATGATGCTGGCACTGTTCACCACCGTGAGCGGGGATACCAGACTGACAGGCCATCAGAAGCCGGCAGCAGGGCTTCATCGCCCCCAGCGGCTCAAGAGGATACATTCTTATGGCTTGAATCCCGCTAAAGGGATCAATAATGACAACAGCCAGTGAAAGTGCAGGGCGCCAAATTCAAAACAACAGAAATCTCATAATAAACATTGATAAAAGATACAACTATTATGCATGGAATTATAGATACACTTCTCCTTAATGCAACCGCTGTGTCAGACTTAAAAAAAACACACCATGCAATAATCTGAGTACAGCGCTCAGACAACAAATCAAGCCATACAGATATCCGCCATGTTGTGGAGTCAACAGAAGTCAGAAATAACATTATAAATATTCACTTACCTTTGATGATCTTCATCAGAATGCACTCCCAGGAATCCCAGTTCCACAATAAATGTTTGATTTGTTTGATAAAGTCCATCATTTATGTCCAAATACCTCCTTTCTTTTCACGCGTTTAGCACAGTAATCCAAATTCATGACGCGCGAGCAGATGAAAAGTAAAACAGTTCCATTACAGTCCATAGAAACATGTCGAACGAAGTATAGAATCAATATTTAGGATGTTTTTATTATAAATGTTCAATAACGTTCCAACTGGGGAATTCCTTTGTCTTCAGAAATGCAATGGAACTCAAGCTAACTCTCACCTGAACGTAAGTGGTCAGCTCATGCCACTCTGCCAGACCACAAACTCATTCAGCTCCCATTCCCCCCTCCTTCACAGTAGAAGCATCAAACAAGGTTCTAAAGACTGTTGACATCTAGTGGAAGCCTTAGGAAGTGCAATTTGACCCCATAGACACTATATTTGATAGGCAAAGAATTGAAAAACTACAAACCTCAGATTTCCCACTTCCTGGTTGGATTTTTTCTCAGTTTTTTGCCTGTCATATGAGTTCTGTTATACTCACAGACATCATTCAAACAGTTTTAGAAACTGAGTGAGTGTTTTCTATCCAAATCTACTAATAATACTAATAATATAGTAATAATAATAATAATAATAATAACTACTAATAATATATGCATATATTAGCAACTGGGCCTGAGTAGCAGGCAGTTTACTCTGGGCACCTTATTCATCCAAGCTACTCAATACTGCCCCCAGCCATAAGAAGTTTTAAGGGGAGCCCTATAATAAAAACGGTTATAAAATACAAATAGAGTTCTAAAATTATTCCGCAAGACATCAATACCCAAAATGATAGCCTAAATTGCAATGCCTACAAGTTGAAGGCTTATTTTGAATTATTAAAGTGATATGCTTAAGAACTTTGATCATTTTGAATTCAGTAAACAAATGGATAAGACATTTTTATTCTATTTTATTTAGTTCCTATTGCAACTCAGACAAATGCCTGAATGGATGACATACTGACTGACTGAACTGACTGAAGGATGAATTAAATGTTCCAAATATGTTGGAATGACGGGTTGCACGGATCATGCATGCTCTGCACTTTATTTGGCTAGTAGGCAAATAGTCCTACATTAGGGTATAATGATTCTATGACTGCATGTCTCCAGAAGGGCATCGTCTGAGGCTGAGGCGTGCTTTTCTGAATATGCATGGTGCTGTGGTGCCGCATGGATATTTTTATTTAACCTTTATTTAACTAGGCCAAGTCAGTTAATAACAAATTATTATTTACAATGACGGCCTACGCTGGCCCTCTTGGGCCTACCCTGGCCCCCTTGGGCCAATCAGTGTATCAAAATGGTGACTGAGATATCACGTGTGACTAACATATGTACAGTTGACTACTAATTTTGTAAATGCCGGATCTCTATGGCAAGATTCATCATTCACCCAAGTTTCGACAAAATCGGGCTAGTGGTTGTCTTAGATATCGCATTAGTTAGGGATCCCTAATAAATACAAAATATCCCTGAGCATCTGTGCCAAATTCCATCACTCTAAGTCAAACAGATCAAGAAATATAAACATGTGCCCATTATAGCGCCACCTTGAGGTCGATATGAATGTTCTTGCATATTTTAAGCCTTGACAGTATGTTGTTACAATACACAGTGGCGGAAAAAGTACTCAATTGTCATACTTGAGTAAAAGTAAAGATTCCTTTAACAGAAAATGACTCAAGTAAATGTGAAATTTACAGTGCCTTGCGAAAGTATTCGGCCCCCTTGAACTTTGCGACCTTTTGCCACATTTCAGGCTTCAAACATAAAGATATAAAACTGTATTTTTTTGTGAAGAATCAACAACAAGTGGGACACAATCATGAAGTGGAACGACATTTATTGGATATTTCAAACTTTTTTTAAAAATCAAAAACTGAAAAATTGGGCGTGCAAAATGATTCAGCCCCTTTACTTTCAGTGCAGCAAACTCTCTCCAGAAGTTCAGTGAGGATCTCTGAATGATCCAATGTTGACCTAAATGACTAATGATGATAAATACAATCCACCTGTGTGTAATCAAGTCTTCGTATAAATGCACCTGCACTGTGATAGTCTCAGAGGTCCGTTAAAAGCGCAGAGAGCATCATGAAGAACAAGGAACACACCAGGCAGGTCCGAGATACTGTTGTGAAGAAGTTTAAAGCCAGATTTGGATACAAAAACATTTCCCAAGCTTTAAACATCCCAATGAGCACTGTGCAAGCAATAATATTGAAATGGAAGGAGTATCAGACCACTGCAAATCTACCAAGACCTGACCGTCCCTCTAAACTTTCAGCTCATACAAGGAGAAGACTGATCAGAGATGCAGCCAAGAGGCCCATGATCACTCTGGATGAACTGCAGAGATCTACAGCTGAGGTGGGAGACTCTGTCCATAGGACAACAATCAGTCATATATTGCACAAATCTGGCCTTTATGGAAGAATGGCAAGAAGAAAGCCATTTCTTAAAGATATCCATAAAAAGTGTATTTTAAAGTTTGCCATAAGCCACCTGGGAGACACACCAAACATGTGGAAGAAGGTGCTCTGGTCAGATGAAACCAAAATTGAACTTTTTGGCAACAATGCAAAACGTTATGTTTGGCGTAAAAGCAACACAGCTGAACACACCATCCCCACTGTCAAACATGGTGGTGGCAGCATCATGGTTTGGGCCTGCTTTTCTTCAGCAGGGACAGGGAAGATGGTTAAAATTGATGGGAAGATGGATGGAGCCAAATACAGGACCATTCTGGAAGAAAACCTGATGGAGTCTGCAAAAGACCTGAGACTGGGACGGAGATTTGTCTTCCAACAAGACAATGATCCAAAACATAAAGCAAAATCTACAATGGAATGGTTCAAAAATAAACATATCCAGGTGTTAGAATGGCCAAGTCAAAGTCCAGACCTGAATCCAATCGAGAATCTGTGGAAAGAACTGAAAACTGCTGTTCACAAATGCTCTCCATCCAACCTCACTGAGCTCGAGCTGTTTTGCAAGGAGGAATGGGAAAAAAATTCAGTCTCTCGATGTGCAAAACTGATAGAGACATACCCCAAGCGACTTACAGCTGTAATCGCAGCAAAAGGTGGCGCTACAAAGTATTAACTTAAGGGGGCTGAATAATTTTGCACGCCCAATTTTTCACTTTTTGATTTGTTAAAAAAGTTTGAAATATCCAATAAATGTCGTTCCACTTCATGATTGTGTCCCACTTGTTGTTGATTCTTCACAAAAAAATACAGTTTTATATCTTTATGTTTGAAGCCTGAAATGTGGCAAAAGGTCGCAAAGTTCAAGGGGGCCGAATACTTTCGCAAGGCACTGTACCCAGTAAAATACTACTTCAGTAAAAGTCTAAAAGTATCTGGTTTTAAATGTACTTAAGTAGAGTGGTATAAAAAGTAACAAATTGTCATACTTGTGTAAAAGTAAATCAAATTCCTTATATTAAGCAAACTGGACGGTACTATTTTTTAATTATTTTTCATTACGGACAGAAAGGGGCACACTCCAAAACTCAGACATAATTTACAAACACAGTAGTTGTGTTTCGTGAGTACGCCAGATCAGAGGCAGTATGGATGACAAAGCGTTATATTGATAGGTGCCATAATTCTGCCCTACTTGAGCATTCTAAATGTAACGAGTACTTTTGTGTCAGGGAAAATGTAAGGAGTAAAAAGTACATTATTTTCTTTAGGAATATAGTGGAGTAAAAGTAAAAGTTGTCAAAAATATAAATAGTAAAGGAAAGCACAGATACCCCAAAAAACAACTTAAGTAGTACTTAAAAGTATTTTTACTTAATTTAAACCACTGACAATACGGATATCGTTGACTGATTTATATGCATTTATCTGCCAGACCACGCTCACGTGAATGTTTATTGGTCAATAGCGGCCATATTGTTTTAGGTACTAGTCTGGAAAATATAGCGTTGAAAGGCTTTGTCCATAAATGCCACATATCAAGTTTTGTGCAGATGGGTCATTTGGTTCCAGAAGAGTAGCGTTGTAAGTGTTTTTCACAAAATTCTAAATGGTGGAAAATCCACCATAGCAGACCTTATGGGTCACTGAAGCAAATTTGTAAGGAGAGGGACCTACATACAGAATTTCGTGATTTTTGGTCAAACGGGGTGAGGGTCGTGACATTTCAAAGTTAGCAGTTTCAATCTCTTGTTATAGCGCCACCATCTGGTCAATCAGTGTTATTTAATAAGCGTAATTTAAAAAAAAAAATATATATATATATATATATATATATGAGTTGTGCTTGTTGTTCAAATGCGTTTCTCCCCTCTCATTGGCTAGAATGGTCCCACCTGATCTGAACTGCCTTCTAGTCTGAGTACCAGTCTCTTTAGCTAACATTTCACTCCTTGCCACTCCTTCTCATTGCCAAAGTGTATTTGGCACATGACATGGAGTAAAGGGAGTGGATTAGTTAAAGAGACTGGTGCCCAGGCTAACCACCTTCCATTTTGAAGACATTTATTTTAATTGTAAACTAAATTATCTTACATTCTGCAATAAATAGTTCACCCAACTAAAGATCTAAGTCTGGAAAGGCAGTTCTATGTGGACGCGTGATGAACTGCTCTCAACCGGTGCCAGTGACCTTTATTTAGGGAATCGGCAGTACCGTATAATAGACATTTTCAAACACATCCTGCTCTGATAATGGGACTTTTGGCCTAATAGTATTAATGTATAATGTCAGCTCTAGGCCTACTGAAGTTGAGCTGAGTCTGCTGAGTGCCATGCCATATCATATTTTTTGTGTGCCACCCTGTGGTTCAAATCTATAACAGCTTGTTATTGACAGTGTTTCATGGAATACTGTACCACATAGTTTTTCATAGGCAGGTGTAGGCCATCATCATTATCATTAGCATCATCATCATTCTTGCAACTAATGGAGAGGGTAGCAAGTTTTAGCATGTTTTAAGTTCCTCGGCATACACATCACAGACAAACTGAATTGGTCCACTCACACAGACAGCATTGTGAAGAAGGCGCAGCAGCGCCTCTTCAACCTCAGGAGGCTGAAGAAATTCGGCTTGTCACCAAAAGCACTCACAAACTTCTACAGATGCACAATCGAGAGCATCCTGTCAGGCTGTATCACCGCCTGGTACGGCAACTGCTCCGCCCTCAACCGTAAGGCTCTCCAGAGGGTAGTGAGGTCTGCACAACGCATCACCGGGGGCAAACTACCTGCCCTCCAGGACACCTACACCACCCGATGTCACAGGAAGGCCATAAAGATCATCAAGGACAACAACCACCCGAGCCACTGCCTGTTCACCCCGCTATCATCCAGAAGGCGAGGTCAGTACAGGTGCATCAAAGCTGGGACCGAGAGACGGAAAAACAGCTTCTATCTCAAGGCCATCAGACTGTTAAACAGCCACCACTAACATTGAGTGGCTGTTGCCAACACACTGACACTGACACTGACTCAACTCCAGCCACTTTAATAATGGGAATTGATGGGAAATGATGTAAATATATCACTAGCCACTTTAAACAATGCTACCTAATATAATGTTACTTACCCTACATTATTAATCTCATATGCATACGTATATACTGTACTCTATATCATCGACTGCATCCTTATGTAATACATGTATCACTAGCCACTTTAACTATGCCACTTTGTTTACATACTCATCTCATATGTATATACTGTACTCGATACCATCTACTGTATCTTGCCTATGCTGCTCTGTACCATCACTCATTCATATATCCTTATGTACATATTCTTTATCCCCTTACACTGTGTACAAGACAGTAGTTTTGGAATTGTTAGTTAGATTACTTGTTGGTTATTACTGCATTGTTGGAACTAGAAGCACAAGCATTTCGCTACACTCACATTAACATCTGCTAACCATGTGTATGTGACAAATAAAATTTGATTTGATTTAATGGATAATTCCAATGAGCTAATTTTATACTTTCTGGTAGTAGTATGTTTTTGGCATTTGTTTCATTAGTCTATTGTTGATATTGTCCCAAAATCTTTTGCATGTCAGCAAGAAAGTTTAAAATGTATAACTTTCAAAATACAGAAATATAGCCTGTATGATGTATTTGACATCATATGATGCAAAATGCATATCTGGGACTACAAGTCAGAGGATGCACGTCAAAATGCTGAATTTGTTGCTCCTAGTCTATAGTTAGCGACAGTAGTCCCAGATAGTGTGAAAATAATGTGAAATATTCTGGCTAATTAAGTCTAAATGCTTGTCATTTTCCCCACCTAATCCAACTCAATAGTTAATCTGCCAGCCAGTGGAGTGGGTAAATCAGAATATGCATGGCACCAGCGACAGCCTGCCTGTCTGCTCCACATTAATCCCAAACCTCTCCTCTCCCTTTGGACATATGTCCTCCAGGCGAGTCGTTAAAAGAATCCCAGCGCTCTGGAGAGAAGAAGCAGAGTCTGATCTGGCTTTTTTCTCCTGTTTGTTAAAGCCCACAACCTTATGACTGCGACTCGTCTAATGTGCGGCGTTCACAGTTGGTTTGGTTGCCTTGCCTGTCTTCTCTCACAGAGACAGAGAGAGGAGCAGGAGCTCTTGGATAAAGATTCACCGTAATTACTTTCACTCCACAACTACTGAGAGAGAGAGAGAGAGAGATGGAAGCCAATGTTGCATTAACGACCATTTCTGCAATGGCAGCAATTATCAAGTGCAACACTGCAGTTACGGGCCTGTCCGCCATCATCAGGATTACACAGGCACTTGCATGTATTTCCTGGAGGATTGGAGAATGGCGTGTCTGTCGCTGTGGAAAATGACCTTTTAGAGATGTCATTATTTATTTATTTGCAGTGCACAGTCTGAGAGCTGTGGGATCGATTCTTGGGATTTGCGTTGTAAATCAGCTCATTTAGAGATACTGAAATACTTGTGTTGAGGCAACTTCTAACTCGTTCCCACTGTTTGAATGTCCTAGCTTGTAATCCAAACTGATATGTTCTGAAGTGAAAAAAATGTGAAACACAATCTAAAACACACCACACACATTTTACAGTTATCATCCGTACAACACAGTAAATGTCCAGTCTGTTGTCCTCAATGCTGCAGTTTATAGTCCACTCACAGACTAATGCATCTAGTAAAATAGTACCCCAGCATGGCTCATAGATATCTTTCCTCTCTAGTAATCAGGCTACTCCAGACTGCTGCATGGGAACAGACTTCTAAGAGCATCATTGGCTCTCATTACCTTGAAGCCTTCAGGCATGGCAGTAACTAGGGCAGGCTATATGAGTGAAGAAAGTACATCCGTAGCCCCACACACACAGGCCCAACAGAACCTCCTGCTGTTTCCTCCATTTGTCTTTGAAAGTCTATCTGAACAAGATCTCTGCCCGCTCAACTGTTAAAATGCATAGAATATCATATGAAAGGACACAGAAATTAGTGGACCACTGCCACTATACAGTCTTAGAAAAAAGGTTCCAAAAGGGATCTTCAGCTGTCCCCATAAGATAACCTTTTTGGTTCCAGGTACAACCGTTTTTGGTTCCAGGTAGAACTATTTTGGGTTCCATGTAGAACTTTCTGTGTAAAGGTTTCTACCTGGAACTTTTTTTTAAATATTAACCTTTATTTAACTAGGCAAGTCAGTTAAGAACAAATTCTTATTTACAATGACGGCATACCACGGCCAAACCCTAACCCGGACAACGCTGGGCCAATTGTGCACTGCCCTATGGGAATCCCAATCACAACAGATTGTGTTACAGCCTTGAACCGAACCAGGGTCTGTAGTGACACCTCTAGCACTGAGATGCAGTGCCTTAGACCGCTGTGCCAACTTAAAAGGGTTATTCAAAGGGTTCTCCTATGGGGACAGCTGAAGAGACGTTTTAAGTTCTAGATAGCAAGAGTATATGTCTATGTGATGGTTTGTGTACAGCATGTGACTGCATGTGACTATACTGACATCAGTTGGAGTTGACAGCTTGCATAGTTTCAACACAGCCAGCCAATGGGAGCATGGGAACAGAGTTGTACACACACACACACTCCAGGCCCTGGAAGCACATGAATGGGGAAGAGGGTGGCTTAGCGTCTGCTCAGAGTGACAGTGACAGGATGGGGACATGACTGGCTGACGCACAACTTAACAGCAGATGCTGTGCTGCATTGAGCTGCAGACTGGTGTGTGTGTGCGTGTCCGTGTGTCGTGCTTGTGTGTGTATTTTGGTGGGAGAATGAGATCGTACAGTAATGACCATCTTTACAAAATCATTCAATTTAATTACCTGAATCTGTCTTCTGTGAACTATGAAAGGAATGATTTAACCATGACTGGGAGGCAGAGGAAGAAGGCAGAGTATTGAATGCTTCTCTGGACGGCCAAACAAAACTGCATAGTGTTTCTGGCTCTGAGCTCCACGGAGAAGTACTGAGGTCCTCCGAGGCCCCATTCACTGGGGAAAAGATTTAGCTCAATCCAACGTGAAGGTCAATTTGTCTCTGTATCTGCCAAAGCCAACTAAACCTCAATGAATTGTGTGTTTGGATCTGTGCATAGAGACATACCCTCCCATGGGACCGATACATTTATCATTGCATAAATGAGCAGGCGATTGGTACGAGATGGAACTGGACTTTTTGGTTAGACCTCTACTGTAGAATACACAGATCCCCTTCCAATTCCAGTTAAGGTTATGGGTGACCAAAACGTGTTTCCAATGTATGTTTAACATGAAGAGTTGCGCCTCTTACTCTTATGCGGTGACTACAAATCCAACCCATTCACTCACTGAGATGATCCAGTGAGATCCACCCAGAGACAGTATGGCATCCTACTCTGAACATTCTGCAGATTGGGGAGAATAGAGTATGTTGAGGACCAACTCTACAATACTGCAGTGTTATCACATCAGACTTGTAGACTTGTGTGATGATGAGTCAACAAAGTTTCAGATTTCTACACTAATTATAGGATAATCTCATGCAATCCCTCCCAGCCATGGAGCTAGCCTCCCTCCAGCTCCCTCCTCACACTTCTGATTATCTCCAATACTTTGTACTCCACTTTCACCACAGTTCCCTGAGCGCTTGTGTATGTGTGTGTGTGTAATCCACTTTCACTGCGTTTCAGTTCCCTGCCCAACAATGGCACTTCCTGTTTTATCATTTAGATGCTTGTTATTCAGGCAGGTCACCCGTGATACAAGTCAGTATTCGACATCCATCCGTGTCTGAGGACGTCGGGTGATGATGTGGAAACCGGCCACTATGGGCAGTTTTGCTAAGGAGTTAACCTTAACCTTTGCCTTTACCGTAACCATTCAGAGTTAATGCCTAACCTTAAGAATTCGGAGTTCATTCCTAAACTTAAGCTTAACATAAAAAATGTGGAGTTAGTGCCTAAACGTACCCTTAAACACCACCACATTTGACGTTTGGAACAACTTTGAAGTTAGAAGTTTGAGAAACATGGTAGAATGTCTAATTCTGACATGAGACTGTGAGAGCTTGTAGCGTTGTTTGGCTTTTGGGCGTTGATAGCAAAATCATCCTGTTCTCATGTCCCGTATCTAAGATCATTGTGTATTATATACATGGTCAGATTTTTTTGCATTTAAACTAAAGTAAACCAGTTGGCATTTTATACCTTTGACAAAGGCTTCAAGTTGAAAGGTCGCTGCTAATGAATAGAGTGAAAATAAAATAATATTTAATGTGTAAATATGTACATGAATACCTATACTTTTAGACATATTTACTGTACACAACCCTCTGTGTGTTTTTATACAACATTGACTCTGTTTGGATTTTGCATCAAGAACCTTTTAGTGGATGTTCTATAATAGTCAACAAATCTGTCATCAGAGGATACGTAGTGCCTTTAGATCTCTAACAACCGACAAAACGTTATCTCTTGCTGAAAGATGCTGTAGAATAGATTATAAAGGGGCTTTGATTCATCAACCTCAGCCTGAACTGTAATGACCAGCAAAGGGCCGGAAATCAGGAAGAACACAGAAGATCCAGAGGATAAGAGAATAAGATGCCTTTTAGATGAACAAGTCATTGTGATCTTAAAACCCACTTGGATTAAAATAGGCCTACTGTAGTTGTAAAATAATATCAGTCCATTCATGTAGTATTACTAAAATTCAACAAAATGCTCATAACTAGCCTCACAAGGCATGTGATGATGTCATTGCTTGTCACGAACCGGCTCAAAGCCCGTAACAAAGGGAGACAACGTGGAGATAAGGAGTGACAAAATATATATTTATTAACTAAAGCAACTAAGGAAAATATACAATGATGTGTGTAATCAGTAATCAGTAGCGTAAGTGAGTGTTTTGCATGCATGAATGTGATAATGCAGGGTGTTGAAAGGTGCCAAAGCAAACAAACAAAAAGGCCACCAAGAACCACAACACAATCTACAAATGTCTGCATGGACAGAGTCTCCTCCATGAATGGGGAAGGGGTGTATTTATCCTGGGAAACACCTGGGCCCAGGTGTTTCCCATGTAGCTGACGACCCTCTCAACTCCGCCCACCGGCATCCTAATAAGGAAACAAGAACAAAGACAAAATACGGCAGACAGAGTGGGAGGGTCGTCACATTGCTCAAAATGACATTTAGCCTTAGTTCCTTCTGTCTTTTTAAAGTCAGACGATAAATGAGTGCTTGAGATTGTTACATCAACCCACTCAGTAAATATTGAGTAGTCTCTCTAAATCCCCCTTTGTTCCTCAATCTATGCTGCCCCTTTCTTTCTGTTGGGTTCTTATGTATCCTTCAGGATCTCTCTCTCTCTCCCAGACCCTTCTATCTGTACCTCCCACCTCTCTCTCTCTCTCTCTCTCTCAGACCCTTCTATCTGCACCTCCTCTCTTATCTCTCTCTGGCCTTTTTGAATTTCTATCCTCTCTTTCTTTCCATTCTCCAATTCTCCTGTCACTGTCCCTCAGACTCTCTTCCCCCTCCCTCCCTCTCTCCCTCCCCCATCTACCCCAGTCTCTCTCCCACTCTCTGTCTCCCTCCTGCTCTACCCCCCTCCTTCTCTCTCCCTTTCTCCCTCTCAATCCCGCTTCTCTGAGCGCCTACATAGATCAGAGAGGGTATGTCTCTCAGTTAGCTGCTCAGTTACCAGACTCCTTGATTCCTCCCAGCTATCTGGGTGACCTATTTCTGCTTATACTCATGGATTTTAATGCTGTGATATTAAGTAAAGCATATTTCAACAGTAACTCAACCATCCACAGTCAAGAAGAGGAGAATAGCTCCCACACTATCTTTAAAGTCTTGTTCCTCAGTCATGTTGATGTCTTTTTATGAAGTGACTCTGGATCTGACTTTTCTGGACCCCTCTTCCCAACAGCTAAAGGTCCCGAAGCTTCTGCTCATGCATGATGGTCTACTTTATGCATGGTCTTTGCTCTACTCATAGAGAACATGCTACGGGGAAGGGTGCTTGTTTAATAAAGTTAGATCAAAGCTGAACAATTTTTGCAAAAAAACGTAATGAGGGTATTTTACATAACATAACAATGTAATAGCAAAGTATTACAACATTACTGTGACATTTTTTCATATTTTTCTCTCATGCGACCAAAATTCAACAGTGAGTGCCACTAGGCTATGTGCTTTGATTGAAACTGAACAGAGGTAGGCTATACTACAGTTTGTTAACACAATCTGCAGTGTTTACAATTCAAAATAGAGGTATGTGCGGTACTGATTTCTTCATACTTCTCCCGCAGATTTTCATACTACACCTGCCGCTCTAGCTGGCTTTTTGTCTGATTTCCACCTGCTCCCGCAAGAACTGGTTCCGAACCCAACTGCAGTCCCACAAATTTTATTTTAAAAAGCCAGTGATGCACCTGCTTGGCAGCCATGGTCACAGCAATTTAATATCATAATTTGCAAAAATAACCTAAGAAATAGGTTAAATGACCAGATATTCTCACGTGACCTATTATATTAGGCTAACGTAACAGTATTGCTGGGCTATATTAGCCAATAGGCTAGACATAGTTTGAAGAGAGCGGAGTTGGAGCGAGAGCGGACTCTTGCACGTTCTATCTTTCCTACCTTTGTAGGAGCGGGACGATATATGGTGATCAATATTTATTTCCAGGCAATGTAGTAAACTATAGCCCTTATCATATTTACGAAATTAATGTCCTTGAAAAGATAACTGCCCCGTGCTTCTTCACCCATGCATGTAGCCTACTATATTTAATTGATACCAAATCCACACCTGATCTCACACACCCAACTAGGAGAGGCGAGGTAGGCTACTGAACTTGAGCAGCAAGAATGATGAGACCTGGACACTTGCACTTTCTCTTGAGCTACATTTTGAATATAGGGTGTAGCCTACCTTTTAGGAGCCGGACAATTTGCAGGCAGAGAAATAAATGGCGCCAATCTAGTTCACAATGGTATGCCCATGTTGCGCCTTTTCCTTTTCAATTATGATATTTTTTTGGATTGCACCTCGACTCACGTCGGTTAAGTGCCCGCCACTTATTTCCATTGTCAATATTTATTTACAGACACTAGTAGCCTAAACTAAATATCAAATAAAACGCTATTGGTCACATACACATATTTGACAGATGTTATTGCGGGTGTAGCGAAATGCTTGTGTTCCTACTCCAACAGTGCAGTAGTATCTAACAATACACAAACAAAGTAATGGAATTAAGAAATATATAAATATCAGGACGAGCCATGACTAAAATACAGTAGGATAGAATACAGTATATACATTGAGATTGAGTAAAGGAGTATGTAAACATTATGAAAGTGACAAGTGTTCTATTATTAAAGTGGCCAGTGATTCCATGTCTATGTATATAGGGAAGCAGCCTCTAAGATGCAGGGTTGAGTAGCTGGGTTGTAGCCGGCAGTGGTAAATAAAGTACCAAATTGTCATACTTGAGTAAAAGTAAAGATACCTTAATAGAAAATGAAAGTTACCCAGTAAAATACTACTTGAGTAAAAGTCTAAAATTATTTGGATTTAAATATACTTTAGTATCAAAAGTACATGTAATTGCTATACTACACTAATCATTTCAAATTCCTTATATTAAGCAAAGCAGCTGGCCACATTTTCTAGTTTTTTATTAATTTACGGATAGCCAGAGGCCTTGTAGGCATCTTGAAAAGGCAAGTATCAGTGGTCTAGTGTTTTTCCTAAGCGAGTACTACGGTCAATGTGTTGATAGAACTTTGGTATCGTTTTCCTCAAATTTGCTTTGTTAAAATGCCCAGCTACAATAAATGAGACCTCAAGATACAGCATGTGGTTTCCAGTTTGCATAAAGTCCAGTGAAGTTCCTTGATAGACGCTGTGGTATCGGCTTGAGGGGGAATATACACGACTGTGACTATAACCGAAGAGAATTATCTTGGGAGGTAATACAGTCGGCATTTCATTGTGAGGTATTCTAGGTCAGTTAACAAAATGACTTGAGTTTCTGTATGTTATCACAATTACACCAGGAGCAGTTAATCATGAAACATACACCCCACCTTTCTTCTTCACGGAGAGTTCTTTATTCCTGTCTGCGCGATGAACTGAAAACCCATCTGGCTGTAAGGACAAGGACAGTATATCCCAAGAGAGCCATCATTCCGTGAAATAGAGGCTGTTTGTCACGACTTCCACCGAAGGTGGCTCCTCTCCCTGTTCGGGCGGTGCTCGGCGGTCGTCGTCGCCGGCCTACTAGCTGCCACCGATCCATTTTTCCTTTTCGTTTGTGTCTGTCTGTTTTGTTTACACCTGTGTCCTATTAGTTGATTTCGGTGGGTTTATTAACCTCTGCTGCCTGCTAGTCTTTGTGCGGGATTGGTTGCTGTGGTTACTTTGTTAGGGGTGCGTGTCTGCACCACGGGGTTTTCTTTCTCACGGCAGTTGTACCGTTTTGGTATGTGTTTAGGAGTAGAGGTTTCTCCTCCATGTGTAGAGTTTATTTCACTGTGTGTGGCGACCTCGTTTGGGCATGTTTCCCCCCCATGTTGTTGTTGAGTTGGGACTTCTGAATAAATAATTGTGCCACTGGGACTTCCTTGCTCTCCTGCTCCTGATTCCTGCAGCTCCTTCCTTCTAGGAGGCACGTAACAATGTTACAGTCCCTGATGTCTCTCTGGAAGGAGATCCTCGCCCTGAGCTCATCTACTTTATTGTCCAGAGACTGAATATTAGTGAGTAATATACTCGGGAGCGGTGGATGGTGTGCCCGCCTCCTGAGTCGGACTGATGTCCACTACGAATACGTCTGCTCCACCGGCACCGTCTTGGAGCAGCCTCTGGGATAAGTTAAATTGCCCTTGGGGGTACGAACAAAGGATCCAATTTGGGAAAGTCGTATTCCTGGTAGTAAAGCTGGTGAGTTAGCGCTGCTTTGATATCCAAAAGTTATTTCCGGCGGCATCTAATAACACAAAAACGTTCTAGGCTAATAATGTAAGAAATAACACTCAAAAAAACGAAATACTGCAGTTGCTTAGGAGCTAGAAGCAGAGCTGCCATTTCTGTTGGCGCCATCTTGCCATTTCAACCATAGCCTAATCATGTTTAAGTTCATTTCTTTGTAAAGATAACTGCCACTTGATTCTTTGAGTATGCATAGGTAGGCTGTCATTGTAAACAAGAATTTGTTCTTAACTCACTTGCCTAGTTAAATAAAGGTTACATACAAATAAATAAATAAAATAGGCTATAGCCTATAGAAAAGGAAAGGTAGACTAGAACTTGAAGCAGTGAATGCTGAGAGTGTGTGAATAATGCGACACAGATGTGCTTTCAATACAATAAATAGACTAATGCATACAAAGCAGAAAGACAACCGTTTCCAAATAATCTGCGGGGAATAAAATGTATCCCAAAATTGTCTGTCTGGTTGAGAGAATGCCAAGAGTGTGCAAAGCTGTCATCAATGGGTGGCTACTTTGAAGAATCTCAAATATAAAATAAATTTAGATTTGTTTAACACTTTTTTGTTTACGACATGATTCCATATGTGTTATTTCATAGTTTTGACATCTTCATTATTATTCTACAATGTAGAAAATAGTGAAAATAAAGAAAAACACTTAGATTAGGTGTGTCCAAACTTTTGACTAGTATATCTGTATATCTCAAGAAGATCTAAACGCATCCCCATTAAACTGAGATAAAATGGTTGGTATGCAGATGCTGAATGGACCTTTCACCGCTAAAACTTCAAGATTTATCATTCACAATTGACAGTAGAAATGTGAAGGGAGGTTCTCTACAAGTAGAGCAGAGACTGTGTAAAGTAGAGAATCCGACACAAGCACAGAAGCTTCGGGAACTGTAGCTTTTGGGAAAAGGGGTCCAGAAAAATCCAATCTGCAGCTTCTGCTGTCTTTTTAAGCATGCAATAATTACTTTTAAAAAGCAGACTAAAAATGATGTCAGTATTCCGATCAGCTTTGTAATTGTAAAATAGTTAGGCCTATGTGTTCATTGAAAGTCTTTGAAAGATAAAAGTGGGGGAAATGGTGTTCATTATAAAATAGGTGGTTCGAGTCCTGGATGCTGATTGGCTGACAGCCGTGGTATACACGGCCATATACCATAGGTAAAACAAAACAGTTATTTTAATTGCTCTAATTATGTTGGTAACTAGTTTATAATAGCAATAAGTCACCTCAGGGGTTTGTGGTATATGGCCAATATACCACAATATATAAACAATATATGGTCAATATACCACGTCTAATGGCTGTATCCAGGCACTCCATGTTGCGTCTTGCAAAGAACAGCCCTTAGCTGTGGTATATTGGTCATGTACCACACCCCCTCGGGCCTTATTGCTTAATTATAAACTGGGTGGTTTGAGTCCTGAATGCTGATTGCCTGATAGCCGTGGTATATCAGACCATATAGCACGGGTATGACAAAACATTTTATTTTTACTACGCTAATTACGTTGGTAAACAATAGCAATAAGGCACCTCGTGGGTTTGTGGTATATGGCCAATGTACCACACCCTCTCGGGCCTTATAGTTAATAATTATGTCACATTTTTATGTTATTTCAAATACATTATTTCAACTTAGAACATAGGCTTACTGTTGCCTACAATAATCATGGGAGGAAATGTTCAGTCAAAATATGATTTGAATGCAGTATAATTGCAGATAATTGGTGTGAGTCAACTCTACCTACCCACCCGCATCAACGATCTTCTTAATTCACTGTGTGACTGGTTGCCACACTCACCAGGAACGTTCAATACGAATCTCTTCCTAGGAATCCCATTCCGTGTTTTCCTGCGCGCCATTATTAGGCGCTATCTAGCGCATAGGAAGAATTTGGCTAAATTAAATAACAGGACATAATAAGAAATCGGCGAAAATAAGGGTACAGGGGGATAACGTTTTGCATTATTTTGAATAGTCAGAATATGAGAAGACACCTCGGATGGAGTTATTTCAGCCGCATTTCTGCGCTGCATATGAGGTGTCTTTCATTGGCGATGCTGCGTCCACGGACCGTTATATTTTAGGCTGACTGGTTGTGTAGAAGTCTACTCGTGCAATACACCGCTCAAAACATCTCACAATTATTTTGCCTACACGCGGAGGATCAAAACTGCACAGAGAATGCTTAAACATGGGATAGGCCTATGCGTTTTATGTGGTCAGTATTTATCTGCTACGATTTTGAAGATCCGCGGTCAGAGACAGACAGCGGCTCAGTACGCAGTCCTTCTCAATCGCGTCATAGCCCACTTCTGCTGAATGCAAAGAAAGACAGACTTGAGACTCTTTAAATATTTAAGGATATGGACTCTTCAAAACTGAAGATATGCTAGTCTCTTTGTCTAACATATTCTATGCATGATCTTCTATCAATACATTTTAAACAGAGAAGTCACGGATGAGAGCCCATGACCAGGCTCCAAAATTACCCCGAACGAGGACGCAGCCCTACAATTGCTCCAATGCGAAATGGTAGGTGGTTAAAGCTTATCAGTGAAATGTTGTAATTAGTCTACGTTATGTTACAAAACGAGCAATCTAAACTTAGCCTATCAATGCGCACACAGAGTTCAATTTGACCATAGCAATTATCTACTGTTGATTTGCAGCACCAGCTTCTCCAGGTGGAATGTCGTCTACGGTATATATATATTTTGAAAATACCTTCATAAACACAAATCTACATTGAACCTTATTGCGCATCACAAAGAGGAGGACTCCTGAATTTGTCCTGATTCATTCCAAAAACACTGCTATTTGGATCCCGGACATCAACAACTTTAATGGCTTTTGTGTTCAGACGATGGAGAGTGTTATTGGTGCTGAACGTGATTGCGGTTGCGGGGTTCATGACGCTTTGGACCAAGTGCACCCACAACCGAGTGACAAAAACCATCGGTCAGGACGATGTGAAAAGACAATCACGCTCTAACGGCACGGCTCAAGGTTTGAGCATCAGTCATGAAGTATTACTAAAGAGACTCGGGTCATTGGAGGACGTGGTCTACAGACAGCTTAATGGTAGGCTATGACTCTAGCACTCTAGCCTACCCACCTAAAAACAATGACTATGGCTCATTGGTTATTTTTTATTTGCTGTCACTCAAAATCTACCATGATTGCTGTTATTTACATAGTCTGCGGCTCAGGATCCATCCAAAATGGCACTCTATAATTAGTGTACTACTACTTTTGACCAGGGCCCACAGGGTAGTGCACTATATAGGGAATAGGGTGCCATTTGGGACATAAGTTTAGTATACAGCTACCTCCTTTGTTAAAAGTCTATAATTTTCAAAACAACTAAGCAAACGTGTTATAGCATAGTGACCTTTTCTTGACTGTGAACTACAGGTCTGTCCAAGTCCCTGGGGCTGATTGAGGGTTTCGGGGGGCGAGGTAAAGGGGGCCTCCCTGCCACCCTAGCCACAAAAGAAGAGGACGACGCAAAAGTACTGAGGGAAAAGTATGGATACAACGCTTACCTCAGCCAAAAGATATCACTGGATCGGTCCATACCAGACTACCGGCCCAGCAAGTAAGTTTTAGGCACCTTATAGTGCATCCCTATAGTGCACTCTATTCCTTATATAGTACAGCATTACTTTTGACCAGGGTCACACTTACTGTAGCTCAGTTGACAACAGTGTTTCAGTACAATATACCCACTACAATTTTCATGTGCTTTTATGTTTTTCCAAAGACCAATCCAAGCATTAGTGTGTGTGTGTGTGCACTTCGTATTATTTGATACCCATATCTAGATCTCAGCCATATCTTGGGTTCATGCTCTAATCAAAACTGATAAGCATGATAGTGTATACTTTGCTGTCTTAGTTGTTTCGCTGCTACTGGGTTGTTGCCATGGTCGGAGAGACTAATGATTAAAGCTATGTCAGCAGATGTTTTTGTTTTGGCACCACTTAGCTTTGTGGTTAAAAATACAATATTCTTAAAACCATCTATTAATATCTCTGTAGCCTAATCCCTCTTTCTTTGTTGTGCTTTTTTGTGGTCTTATTTGTTATGAAGTTGCAGTCAAATGCGCCAATTGACACGTGCACACACTCTGGACACTCTCACACACACACACACACACACACACACACACACACACACACACACACACACACACACACACACACACACACACACACACACACACACACACACACAAAGGTAAATATAATTGCTCAAATATAATTAAGTATCAAATGTAAAAGTATTAATAATTTCAAATTTTTATATTAAGCAAACCAGACGGCACCATTTTCTTGTTTTTTAAATTTACGGATAGCCAGGGGCACACTCCAACACAGAATTTACAAATGAAGCATTTGTGTTTAGTGAGTCCGCTAGATCAGAGGCATTAGGGATGACAAGGGTTGTTCTCTTGATAAGTGTGTGAATTGGACCCTTGTCCTGTCCTGCTAAGCATTCAAAATGGAATGAGTACTTTTGAGTGTCATGGAAAATGTAGTGAATGTAGTGAAGTAAAACAAAAAGTTGTCAAAACTATAAACAGTATAGTAAAGTACATATATATCATATATATAAAAATACAACTTAAAACTTGTAACGTTCATCTTCTTCTTCTGACGAGGAGTAAGAGAGGTCGGACCAATGTGCAGCGTGGTAAGTGTCCATAACGATACTTTATTGACATGAACACTAAACTACAAAATAACCACGTGAAATACCGAAACAAATTAAACTGTCCCGTGTGGCACAAACACTGACACGGAAAATATTCACCCACCACTCAAAAGTGAAACCAGGCTACCTAAGTATGGTTCTCAATCAGGGACAAAGATTGACAGCTGCCTCTGATTGAGAACCATACCAGGCCAAACACAGAAATCCTAAAACTTAGAAAAAGGAACATAGACAACCCACCCAACTCACGCCCTGACCATACTAAAACAAAGACATAACAAAAGAACGTCAGGTCAGAACGTGACAAAACTTATTCGGGATCGGTGTCCCGTCCACTGGACAGTTGAGCTAATGTAGGATAATGCGATTAGCATGAGGTTGTAAGTAACAAGAACAATTCCCAGGACATAGACATATCTTATATTGGCGAAAGCTTAAATTCTTGTTAATCTGACTGCACTGTCTAATGTACAGTAGCTATTACAGTGAAATAATGCCATGCTATTGTTTGAGGAGAGCACACAATTTTTTAACATGAAAAGTTTTTAATAAGCAAATTAGGCACATTTAGGCAGTCTTGATACAACATTTGGAATAGAAATGCAATGGTTCATTGGATCAGTCTAAAACTTTGCACATGCAGTGCTGCCATTTAGTGGTCAAAATCTAAATTGCACCTGGGCTGCCATAATACATTATGGCCTTTCTCTTAAATTTCAAAGATGATGGTACAAAAGACATACAAGAGAAAGGTTGTTTTTTTCTTTGTATTATCTTTTACCAGATCTATTGTGTTACATTCTCCTACATTCCTTTCACATTTCCACAAACTTCAAAGTGTTTCCTTTCAAATGGCAAACACTCCAAAACAAAAGTCTCTTTTAACTATTAGGATGTAGCCAGCCACAGATTCCTCACTCCCTCTCATCAAGGCTGGCTCTCGTTATAACGAAAGCTACAATAAAAATAGGACTCTTATCTCTCTCTCCCACAGTGCACCCACTGTGAGCCTAGGGAGAGGGGGGATGTGGGTAAGTTTTTTGAAAAATGTGATTGTGGGGAACAGGAAGAGGCACATGGTTCTCATTTTCAATTGCAAAACAAAAATGTGTGAGCTCATCAACAGGGATCATAATGTATAGAAGAGACTTGGAGAAGAAGAATCTTGTGTGATGGTAATGAACTTGGAAACCTACATTAGAATGTTGGGTAGTACCAAAAGGGCGGGCTACATTATATTATATACATATTATATAGGGCTACTTAAGACATTAGCTTTATATAAGAGGGTTCAAGTACCGTATTACTGAACATTGAATGATGGACTCACCGTTTGCCTTTATCTGTTATATATAAGGATGTATTAGTGTTTGTTGTAATTAGTGATGATAGCTAATGATGTGTGTGTGTGTGTCTCTCTCTGTGTGTGCGTGTGTTTCTGCATATGTCTTTATGTGTGACTGTGTGTGTGTGGTCTCCAGGTGTAAAAAGGCCAGCTTCCCCAGGGATCTTCCAAACATCTCCCTTATCTTTATCTTTGTCAACGAGGCGTTGTCAGTAATCCTCCGCTCGGTCCACTCAGCTGTCAATCACACACCGGCACACCTCCTCAAAGAGATCATCTTGGTGGACGACTACAGCGATGATGGTGAGGAGAAATATACATGCACGCACTCACATTTTGGTGAAGAAATGGTATAAGAACATACACACATCCACACATCCAATATACACTACCGTTCAAAAGTTTGGGGTCACTTAGAAATGTCCTTGTTTTTGAAAGAAAAGCTTTTTTTTGTCCATTAAAATAACATAATATTGACATAACATAACATTGATCAGAAATACAGTGTAGATATTGTTCATGTTATAAATAACTATTGTAGCTGGAAATGGCAGATGTTTTATTTTTTAAATAGATGCACAGAGGCCTATTATCAGCAACCATCATGTCACGGTTGTCATAAGAACGGGACCAAGGCGCAGCGGATATTGAGTTCCACATATTTATTTCAAAAGTGAAACATAAGCCAAAACAATAAATCCAATAAACGAAGTGACTCCGTGGTGCACAAATACAAAATGATATCCCACAAACACAGGTGGGAAAAATATCTACTTAACTATGATCCCCAGTTAGAGACGATTACCAGCTGCCTCTAATTGGGAATCATACAAAATACTAACATAGAAAATATAAACTAGAACACAACATATAAATTATAAGCTAGAATGCCCCCTAGTCACGCCCTGACCTACTACACCATAGAGGAACAAGGGCTCTCTATGGTCAGGGCGTAACAGTACCCCCCCCCCACCCCCCCCCCCAAAGGTGCGGACTCCGGACGCAAAACCTGAAACCAAATGGGGGGGTTAGGGGGGTGACTAGTGTCGGTGGTGGCTCCGGTGCAGGTCGTAGCCCCCCCCCCAGACCCCGGATCCGACCATGGCACCGGGCTGAACGCCGTGCCTGGACTGGGCACCGGCGCAGAGGAGGGCTCTGACACTGGAGCTGGGTTGGACGCCGTGCCTGGACTGGCCACCGGCGCAGAGGAAGGCTCCTGCCTTGGAGCTGGACTGGACACCGTGCCTGGACTGGCCACCGGCGCAGAGGAAGGCTCCTGCCCTGGATCTGGATTGGACGCCTTGCCTGGAAGCTCTGGACCGTGGACCGTCGCAGGAGGTTCCGGACTGGGGACCGTCGCAGGAGGTTCCGGACTGGGGACCCCGCCGGAAGCTCTGGACTGGGGACCGTCGCCGGAAGCTCTTGACTGGGGACTGTCACCGGAAACTCTGGACTGTGAAGGCGCACTGGAGGCCTAGTGCGTGGAGCCGGTACAGGTGGCACCGGACTGGTGACACACACTTCAGGGCAAGTGTGAGGAGGAAGCACAGGACATACCGGACTGGGTAGGCGCACTGGAGGCCTAATGCGTGGAGCCGGCACAGGTGGCACAGGACTGGTGACACGCACTTCAGGGCGAGTGTGAGGAGGAGGCACAGGACGGACCGGACTGGGAAGGTGCACTGGAGGCCTGATGCGTGGAGCCGGCACAGGTGGCACCGGACTGGTGACATGCACTTCAGGGCGAGTGCGAGAAGCTGACACAGGACGTACCGGACTGGTGTCACGCTCTTCAGCACACCTGTATGGCAGATTTCTCATCGCTACCACCTCTCTTTGGAATCTTTCGTCAAATTCCTCCTCCGACTCCCAAACAGGCTCTGGCAGGCTCTCTCTCTGCTGCTCGACCGCCAGCTCCATGTTTCCCCCACCCAAAAAATCTTGGAGTTTCTGTGGCTGTGGTCCCCGGTGTCATTGCTGTCCTTCCATGCTCCTTGGTGACTTCCGCCAAGGAAGGGTCTCGTGTCCTCTCATGTCCTCCCAAGTCCAAAACATCCTTACCTCATTTTCATGCTGCTTGGTCCTTTGTTGGTGGGATATTCTGTCATGGTTGTCAGAACGGGACCAAGGCGCAGCGGATATTCAGTTCCACATATTTATTCCAAAAGTGAAACATAAGCCAAAACAATAAATCAAATAAACTAACAACAGAACGTGACTACGTGGTGCACAAACACAAAATAATAGCCCACAAACACAGGTGGGAAAAGTATCTACTTAAATATGATCCCCAATTAGAGACAACGATTACCAGCTGCCTCTAATTGGGAATCATACAAAACACTAACATAGAAAATATAAACTATAATGCCCCCTAGTCACGCCCTGACCTACTACACCATAGAGAAACAAGGGCTATCTATGTTCAGGGCGTGACACATCACTCCTGTGTTCCAATGGCACGTTGTGTTAGGTAATCCAAGTTTATCATTTTAAAAGTCTAGTTGATCATTAGAAAACCCTTTTGCAATTATGTTAGCACAGCTGAAAATGTTTGTCCTGATTTAAAGGAGCAATAAAACTGGCCTTCTTTAGACTAGTTGAGTATCTGGAGCATTAGCATTGGTGGGTTTGATTACAGGCTCAAAATGTCCAGAAACAAATAACTTTCTTTGAAACTCGTCAGCCTATTCTTGTTCTGAGAACTGAAGGCTATTCCATGTGAGAAACTGAAGATCTCGTACAACGCTGTGTACTACTCCCTTTACAGGACAGCGCAAACGGGCTCTAACCAGAATAGAAAGAGGAGTGGGAGGCCCCGGTGCACAACTGAGCAAGAGGACAAATACATTAGAGTGTCTAGTTTGAGAAACAGATGCCTCACAAGTCCTCAACTGGCAGCTTCTTTAAATAGTACCTGCAAAACACCAGTCTCAATGTCAACAGTGAAGTGGCGACTCCGGGATGCTTTGGACATTTCTAAGTGACCGCAAACTTTTGAACAGTAGTATACATTGATACATATTCATATGATGTACAATTTGTTTATGCATTTAATGTAGTGATATTATAAATTATATTATATTATATGCTTTATAAAGACATCCTTGTCCAACATGCTGTTTTGCTGCACGGACAGAACAGTCAAATAAAGGCAAGAGAACATGTCTGTTTGACAACATCCATCCAGGGAGGGGGACAGGAAGGGAGGAGACGGACAGTTGTGAAGAAAGTAAGCACTGGGCAGAGAGAGCGGTGGTTAGAGAGAGGAAGACAGAGACAATGAAAGGTGCATATAGAAATGAAGAGGGAGAGATGTGGGTAGAAGGAGAGAGTGAAAGGGTGGAAGAGAATTTAGTACAAAGTCAGGGGCAGAGAGGGAAAGAGAAAAAGGAGATATAGACTGGTCAATTTCCCCAATGTTCCTGGCACGGCGGGATGGCATAGGGCCAGCAATCCATCATGGAGGGGGAAAAAGAAGCTATTGCAGTGGTTGAGATGGAGAGGCATGCAAATAAATAACACACACCCTCTTACTGTCTGCATAACTCTTCTCCACTCAGCCACACATCCACTGCACACCCGCCTGCACATTTAGAAGGGTGCAATTGTGGCCTGCAATTCGGGGGATTCCTGCATGTGGGCATTCCTGCATCTGCAGGTACCCCTTTTTATACTTCTATTTGTAAATGTTTAAGCTAGGACATGCGGGAGGCAACCGTAACTTGCTAGCCTTACACCGGTAGACAGTGTCCTTCGCCTCCACCTGTCGGGCACTGTTTTCCCACAGTTCAGTTAACAACAGCGAGGGAAGGTGTTCGGCAGATGGGAGCAAAGAACAATGTGTGCTAGCTTAGCCAGCTAGTCCGGTACACAGCAGGCGGGAGGCGGGGGTGACACTGTGTGCTAGCTAACTAGCAAGATAGCATGCAGTGTCACTAACTCACAAGCTAGCTAGTTAGCTAGCATACAGTCCCCCCCCCATCCTCCCACCTGCTGTTCTAGCGGTAGGCGGTGGGATACTCCGGTAGAGAGTGTCCTTCGACCCCCCTCGGGCACTGTTTTCTCATCAGGCGGGAGGCTGCAGCGACACCTTGTGCTAGCTAGCTAGCAAGCATACAGTGTTTCTAACAAGCTAGCTAGTTAAGGCAGTTCTGTTAATGACAGTGAGGGCAGGTGTTCGGCAG
This sequence comes from Oncorhynchus mykiss, assembly GCF_057628025.1. Lineage (NCBI taxonomy): Eukaryota > Metazoa > Chordata > Actinopteri > Salmoniformes > Salmonidae > Oncorhynchus > Oncorhynchus mykiss. The sequence goes on along the minus strand of NC_143048.1, from coordinate 21,420,135 downwards.
GTGGGAGCAAAGGACACTGTCTACAGGTGTCACTCCAGCTATCTAGGAAGGAGGACTCCGGGAGATGATGTGGGTGAAAAGACTCAGATAATACTTTTATTTCCCTTTTGACCCACATTCAAAGTGTTAAGGGCATGAAGATGTCGTGCTGGCTCATGCAGGAACCAATGGCCTGCTGAACACATCCACCAGTATTTCTGTGAGAGGAGTGGGGGTTCTGAGAGTGTGTTCAGGTGGGATAAACTGATCAGTTGTGCAAGAGAAAAAAGATAGAACAGAAGACATAGCTCAGGAAACATCCAACTCCCCCTGGTGTTGTTGTGAGACTGTTAGAAAGCACTGGAGCGCTGGGGCCCATGAAAACAGATTAATTTCCTCTCTCTCTCTCTCTCTCTGTGCGTGCGTGTGTGTGCTCACATGCACTTGAGTGTTTTTCTGAAAATGTTTGTGGGTGTGTCTGCATGCATATGTTTGTCTGTGGGTATAGCTTTGCTTAGTTGTATTTGGTTGTGTCCTAGAACAACTGAAAGGGCCATTGGAGGATTATGTAAACAAGCGTTACCCAGGCCTGGTGAAAATGGTGAGGAACCAGAAGCGTGAGGGACTGATCCGTGCCCGCATCGAGGGCTGGAAGGCAGCCAGTGGCGAGGTGACTGGATTCTTCGATGCCCACGTTGAGTTCACACCCTCCTGGTGAGTGTAGGTGTGGGTTTCAACTTGAACTTTGAGTTGTTGGGATCGATGGTTTAAAAAACTTTGACTTAAAGGGTGGATCAGAAGGAATACTTGAATGTAGCAGTTGGTCACGCAGCAATGTGAGATTTTCCAGCTGAAGGAATTGCATACTACTACTAACCATCTAGCCATCTAGCATACTGTATCTGCATGACCATATTTGTGATGAAAGTCTAAAGAAGTGAATTGCCATAAGATTTTATGAAATTACGGTTTTAAAAGTGTGCCTAGTATTCAAGTACTGTCACAGGGTTGGTATGTTCTTTATGTACACACTAGAGTTGACCAGGGCCCACAGATAAACAGAAGAACTACCCACTACACAGGGAGCTGCTTCTCCCTATGGAGTCGCAACCCTTTGAGTCGACTCAAAAATAAGAACTTATAAACCTAACTCAGAAGAACTAAGGGGACTGACTTGGAGGCATAGGGAGGAAGAGGGGAGGGAGAAGAGAGAAGATCTTAAGAAACCTCCAACCCCATCTAGCAATCTCTCTATGTCAGGGCTGAGCCGGTTCTGACCAGAATCAAAGAGGACCACAAGAGGATCATCCTGCCCTCCATCGATAACATCAAGCATGAGACGTTTGAGCTGGAGCGCTACGAGAACTCTGGCCATGGCTACAACTGGGAGCTGTGGTGCATGTACATCAACCCCCCAAAACAGTGGTGGGATGACGGGGACACCTCCGCACCCATTAGGTAGGCTACAAACACACTGACACGCATATGCACACAGGAACGGGCATGCGTACACACACACATATGCACACACACAGGCACACCTGCACGCGCACACACAACAAAATAAACACTTGCATTTAGAGAACCCAATTGACAAAATGAGGAAAACAGAATCCCCTTATTTCCCCCCGCAGAACTCCTGCAATGATTGGTTGCTCCTTTGTGGTGAACCGGGACTACTTTGGGCACCTGGGGCTGCTGGACTCTGGCATGGACGTCTACGGAGGAGAGAACATCGAACTGGGGATCAAGGTTTGTGTGGCACCCATTTTTCTGTGAAGGCTGAGCATAATTGGGCCCTGGTCAAAAGTAGAGCACTATAAAGGGAATATGGTGCCATTTGGGATGCATTCATTGTATGTTAGGGTGGCGAGAGGCAGGGTGACTAGTGTGTGAATAGTGCATTCTGTATTTGTTGTGTGTCTTGTCCTATTTCAGCAAGTACGCAATTGTGGTTCTCTGAGTAGAGCTAAGCATTGCCTTCTTATTCGTGTTAGTCCTGCAGAACATTTGTTGTGTGTGAAGGTATGTGTTCTGTTCTCATAATATTTTCTCCACCAACATGCACTACCAGGTGTGGCTGTGTGGGGGCAGTATGGAGGTGCTTCCCTGCTCCAGGGTAGCTCACATTGCCAGGATGAAGAAGCCCTACCACAGCAACATAGCCTCCAGCACGCGGCGTAATGCCCTGCGCGTGGCCGAGGTCTGGATGGACCAGTTTAAGTCGCATGTCTACCTGGCTTGGAACATCCCAATGGAGGTGAGTTGCCCCTAAATACTGATTTAAAGTCTGTATTTTTTTCTGTTTTTGTGGGCATATGCAAATGTATGTTCAGATGGAACTCTAGGTCAGGGAGTCGGATGAAGTTGATCTATGACCAGTTTTGAGGTCATAAATTCAGATAAAACGCCTATTCCCCTACCTAGATTTTCAGTAGTCTATTAAAATGAATCTATTCATTATCCTAACTACATTATACAGTATATGTACACCATACGTTTCATTGCTAATGTTACATATTTATAATTGTGACTGTGTCTCAAATAGCACCCCATTCCCCATATAATGCACTACTTTTGACCAGAGCCCTACGGTGTTAGCCTCACGAGCCACCTGGAATTCCGTGCAGCGAACCATTATTGTAAGCTTGCGAGATCAGGATGGCTTGCGAGGCTACATTGGGGTGCCATTTGGAACACAATCTGTAATCAACCACTCTCTGTTCCAGAACCATGGGATAGACTATGGAGACATCTCTCAGAGGGTAGCATTGAGGAAATCTCTGCAATGTAAGAACTTTGAGTGGTACCTGGACAACGTCTATCCAGAGATGAGGAGGTACAACAACACCGTCTTTTACGGGGAGGTGAGTCTGACTGATGACAGGGCCTACACAAAGTCTAAACACTCATCAAACACTCATAAGATGCTTTTAGCAGCCAAGTAGCTTTCTCCATTCATAAACATTTTCCTATCTGTTCTCGCTTTGTCTTTCTCTCTCTCTCCCCTCCATCCCTCTCTTTCTCTCTCTCTCTTGCTCTTTCCCTGTAGATTCGTAGTAGCAAAGCGACCCATCTGTGTATGGACCAGGGAGAGAAGGTGAACCATACAGCCACCCTGCACCCCTGTCACGGAATGGGACCCCAGGTAACCTATTATACTAGTATATGTCCCAAATGGCACCTTATTCCCTACTTAGTTCACTACTTTTGACCAAAAGAAATAGGGTGCTATTTGGGACACATTCGAGGTTCACCGGAGATGCACTGTGCCTGCAAGCTGTGAGAGCAAAATCAGCAGGGAAACGTTTTTATACCATGCATTTTTCTTTTATACCAGAATGTGTTTTTTTTAACCAAATTACATGATGTGGTTCATACACAAACATAGACAAAACGTCAGGAAAACTACCAGAATGTAGCCCTTTGCCCCTGTGACATACAAATGTAGCAGATATCATGACTTGTTCTACAGTCAAAACAGTATCAAAATCATATTATGTTAAGGCTTTAGAGTTTTTTTAAGATCCACTTTGAATGAGAGCAGATATGATATCATATCACAAATCATTTCAATTAATTTCAAAGAATAGAAACTATTTACCATCCACCACTTACTTAATTTTGTCTCCCTGTGCCTCTTTCCTACCAGTTGGAACACCAAAGAGGGTCAGTTCTTCCTGGGTGTTCTGGCCAGTACAGGGGAGAACACATATAGTTGTTTTTGATAGCCCTTGACCAGCCATTCACAGTAGTGTCTCCCTGTTCCTTTAGTTGGGTCGGTACACCAAGGAGGGACAGTTTTTCCTCGGTGCTCTGGGCAGTACAGGGGAGGAAACACGCTGTCTGATGGACGATCAGGTCTCCAATTTTCCTCAGCTCCTCAACTGTGACAAAGTCACCAACACCAGGCTGACCACATGGCACTTCTCTCAGGTCAGACTCATGTTGACATAGTTTTTTATTTTTAACTATGGCTCATTATTTCCAATTAAGTTGCTCTTATACCGTGTTACTTACTCGTCTTCGTTTCCTGTAGAGCATAGGGCCGCAACAAGCCCCTGCCATGCCAGACCTGTGTAGGCTAACCCTGTGTAGTAACACTGTAATATAACCACATTATAAGGTCCTGTGCAGGCTAACCCTGTGTAGTAACACTGTAATATAACCACAGTGTAAGGTCCTGTGCAGGCTAACCCTGTGTAGTAACACTGTAATATACTGTAACCACATTGTATGGTCCTGTGCAGGCTAACCCTGTGTAGTAACACTGTAATATAACCACAGTGTAAGGTCCTGTGCAGGCTAACCCTGTGTAGTAACACTGTAATATAACCACATTGTAAGGTCCTGTGCAGGCTAACTCTGTGTAGTAACACTGTAATATAACCACATTATAAGGTCCTGTGCAGGCTAACCCTGTGTAGTAACACTGTAATATACTGTAACCACATTGTATGGTACTGTGCAGGCTAACCCTGTGTAGTAACACTGTAATATAACCACAGTGTAAGGTCCTGTGCAGGCTAACCCTGTGTAGTGACACTGTAATATAACCACAGTGTAAGGTCCTGTGCAGGCTAACCCTGTGTAGTAACACTGTAATATAACCACAGTGTAAGGTCCTGTGCAGGTTAACCCTGTGTAGTGACACTGTAATATAACCACAGTGTAAGGTCCTGTGCAGGCTAACCCTGTGTAGTAACACTGTAATATAACCACATTGTATGGTCCTGTGCAGGCTAACCCTGTGTAGTAACACTGTAATATAACCACAGTGTAAGGTCCTGTGCAGGCTAACCCTGTGTAGTGACACTGTAATATAACCACATTGTAAGGTCCTGTGCAGGCTAACCCTGTGTAGTAACACTGTAATATAACCACAGTGTAAGGTCCTGTGCAGGCTAACCCTGTGTAGTAACACTGTAATATAACCACATTGTAAGGTCCTGTGCAGGCTAACCCTGTGTAGTAACACTGTAATATACTGTAATCACATTGTAAGGTCCTGTGCAGGCTAACCCTGTGTAGTAACACTGTAATATAACCACATTGTAAGGTCCTGTGCAGGCTAACCCTGTGTAGTAACACTGTAATATAACCACATTGTATGGTCCTATGCAGGCTAACCCTGTGTAGTAACACTGTAATATACTGTAATCACATTGTAAGGTCCTGTGCAGGCTAACCCTGTGTAGTAACACTGTAATATAACCACAGTGTAAGGTCCTGTGCAGGCTAACCCTGTGTAGTAACACTGTAATATACTGTAATCACATTGTAAGGTCCTGTGCAGGCTAACCCTGTGTAGTAACACTGTAATATACTGTAATCACATTGTATGGTCCTGTGCAGGCTAACCCTGTGTAGTAACACTGTAATATACTGTAATCACATTATAAGGTCCTGTGCAGGCTAACCCTGTGTAGTAACACTGTAATATAACCACATTGTAAGGTCCTGTGCAGGCTAACCCTGTGTAGTAAGACTGTAATATACTGTAACCACATTGTAAGGTCCTGTGCAGGCTAACCCTGTGTAGTGACAGTGTAATATAACCACTTTGTAAGGTCCTGTGCAGGCTAACCTTGTGTAGGAACACTGTAATATAACCACAGTGTAAGGTCCTGTGCAGGCTAACCCTGTGTAGTAACACTGTAATATAACCACATTGTATGGTCCTGTGCAGGCTAACCCTGTGTAGTAACACTGCAATATAACCACAGTGTAAGGTCCTGTGCAGGCTAACCCTGTGTAGTAACACTGTAATGTAACCACAGTGTAAGGTCCTGTGCAGGCCCACCCTGTGTAGTAACACTGTAATATAACCACATTGTATGGTCCTGTGCAGGCTAACCCTGTGTAGTAACACTGTAATATACTGTAATCACATTGTAAGGTCCTGTGCAGGCTAACCCTGTGTAGTAACACTGTAATATAACCACATTGTAAGGTCCTGTGCAGGCTAACCCTGTGTAGTAACACTGTAATATACTGTAACCACATTGTATGGTCCTGTGCAGGCTAACCCTGTGTAGTAACCCTGTAATATACTGTAACCACATTGTAAGGTCCTGTGCAGGCTAACCCTGTGTAGTAACACTGTAATATACTGTAACCACATTGTAAGGTCCTGTGCAGGCTAACCCTGTGTAGTAACACTGTAATATAACCACATTGTAAGGTCCTGTGCAGGCTAACCCTGTGTAGTAACACTGTAATGTAACCACATTGTATGGTCCTGTGCAGGCTAACCCTGTGCAGTAACACTGTAATATACTGTAACCACATTGTAAGGTCCTGTGCAGGCTAACCCTGTGTAGTGACAGTGTAATATAACCACATTGTAAGGTCCTGTGCAGGCTAACCCTGTGTAGTAACACTGTAATATAACCACATTGTAAGGTCCTGTGCAGGCTAACCCTGTGTAGTGACAGTGTAATATAACCACATTGTAAGGTCCTGTGCAGGCTAACCCTGTGTAGTGACACTGTAATATACTGTAACCACATTGTATGGTCCTGTGCAGGCTAACCCTGTGTAGTAACACTGTAATATAACCACATTGTAAGGTCCTGTGCAGGCTAACCCTGTGTAGTAACACTGTAATATAACCACAGTGTAAGGTCCTGTGCAGGCTAACCCTGTGTAGTAACACTGTAATATAACCACAGTGTAAGGTCCTGTGCAGGCTAACCCTGTGTAGTAACACTGTAATATAACCACAGTGTAAGGTCCTGTGCAGGCTAACCCTGTGTAGTAACATTGTAATATACTGTAATCACATTGTAAGGTCCTGTGCAGGCTAACCCTTTGTAGTGACAGTGTAATATAACCACATTGTAAGGTCCTGTGCAGGCTAACCCTGTGTAGTAACACTGTAATATACTGTAATCACATTGTAAGGTCCTGTGCAGGCTAACCCAGTGTAGTAACACTGTAATATAACCACATTGTATGGTCCTGTGCAGGCTAACCCTGTGTAGTAACACTGTAATATAACCACATTGTAAGGTCCTGTGCAGGCTAACCCTGTGTAGTAACACTGTAATATAACCACATTGTAAGGTCCTGTGCAGGCTAACCCTGTGTAGTAACACTGTAATATACTGTAACCACATTGTAAGGTCCTGTGCAGGCTAACCCTGTGTAGTAACACTGTAATATACTGTAACCACATTGTATGGTCCTGTGCAGGCTAACCCTGTGTAGTAACACTGTAATATAACCACATTGTAAGGTCCTGTGCAGGCTAACCCTGTGTAGTAACACTGTAATATACTGTAACCACATTGTATGGTCCTGTGCAGGCTAACCCTGTGTAGTAACACTGTAATATAACCACAGTGTAAGGTCCTGTGCAGGCTAACCCTGTGTAGTAACACTGTAATATAACCACATTGTAAGGTCCTGTGCAGGCTAACTCTGTGTAGTAACACTGTAATATAACCACATTATAAGGTCCTGTGCAGGCTAACCCTGTGTAGTAACACTGTAATATACTGTAACCACATTGTATGGTACTGTGCAGGCTAACCCTGTGTAGTAACACTGTAATATAACCACAGTGTAAGGTCCTGTGCAGGCTAACCCTGTGTAGTGACACTGTAATATAACCACAGTGTAAGGTCCTGTGCAGGCTAACCCTGTGTAGTAACACTGTAATATAACCACAGTGTAAGGTCCTGTGCAGGTTAACCCTGTGTAGTGACACTGTAATATAACCACAGTGTAAGGTCCTGTGCAGGCTAACCCTGTGTAGTAACACTGTAATATAACCACATTGTATGGTCCTGTGCAGGCTAACCCTGTGTAGTAACACTGTAATATAACCACAGTGTAAGGTCCTGTGCAGGCTAACCCTGTGTAGTGACACTGTAATATAACCACATTGTAAGGTCCTGTGCAGGCTAACCCTGTGTAGTAACACTGTAATATAACCACAGTGTAAGGTCCTGTGCAGGCTAACCCTGTGTAGTAACACTGTAATATAACCACATTGTAAGGTCCTGTGCAGGCTAACCCTGTGTAGTAACACTGTAATATACTGTAATCACATTGTAAGGTCCTGTGCAGGCTAACCCTGTGTAGTAACACTGTAATATAACCACATTGTAAGGTCCTGTGCAGGCTAACCCTGTGTAGTAACACTGTAATATAACCACATTGTATGGTCCTATGCAGGCTAACCCTGTGTAGTAACACTGTAATATACTGTAACCACATTGTAAGGTCCTGTGCAGGCTAACCCTGTGTAGTAACACTGTAATATACTGTAACCACATTGTATGGTCCTGTGCAGGCTAACCCTGTGTAGTAACACTGTAATATAACCACATTGTAAGGTCCTGTGCAGGCTAACCCTGTGTAGTAACACTGTAATATACTGTAACCACATTGTATGGTCCTGTGCAGGCTAACCCTGTGTAGTAACACTGTAATATAACCACAGTGTAAGGTCCTGTGCAGGCTAACCCTGTGTAGTAACACTGTAATATAACCACATTGTAAGGTCCTGTGCAGGCTAACTCTGTGTAGTAACACTGTAATATAACCACATTATAAGGTCCTGTGCAGGCTAACCCTGTGTAGTAACACTGTAATATACTGTAACCACATTGTATGGTACTGTGCAGGCTAACCCTGTGTAGTAACACTGTAATATAACCACAGTGTAAGGTCCTGTGCAGGCTAAGCCTGTGTAGTGACACTGTAATATAACCACAGTGTAAGGTCCTGTGCAGGCTAACCCTGTGTAGTAACACTGTAATATAACCACAGTGTAAGGTCCTGTGCAGGTTAACCCTGTGTAGTGACACTGTAATATAACCACAGTGTAAGGTCCTGTGCAGGCTAACCCTGTGTAGTAACACTGTAATATAACCACATTGTATGGTCCTGTGCAGGCTAACCCTGTGTAGTAACACTGTAATATAACCACAGTGTAAGGTCCTGTGCAGGCTAACCCTGTGTAGTGACACTGTAATATAACCACATTGTAAGGTCCTGTGCAGGCTAACCCTGTGTAGTAACACTGTAATATAACCACAGTGTAAGGTCCTGTGCAGGCTAACCCTGTGTAGTAACACTGTAATATAACCACATTGTAAGGTCCTGTGCAGGCTAACCCTGTGTAGTAACACTGTAATATACTGTAATCACATTGTAAGGTCCTGTGCAGGCTAACCCTGTGTAGTAACACTGTAATATAACCACATTGTAAGGTCCTGTGCAGGCTAACCCTGTGTAGTAACACTGTAATATAACCACATTGTATGGTCCTATGCAGGCTAACCCTGTGTAGTAACACTGTAATATACTGTAATCACATTGTAAGTTCCTGTGCAGGCTAACCCTGTGTAGTAACACTGTAATATAACCACATTGTAAGGTCCTGTGCAGGCTAACCCTGTGTAGTAACACTGTAATATACTGTAATCACATTGTAAGGTCCTGTGCAGGCTAACCCTGTGTAGTAACACTGTAATATAACCACATTGTAAGGTCCTGTGCAGGCTAACCCTGTGTAGTAACACTGTAATATAACCACATTGTATGGTCCTATGCAGGCTAACCCTGTGTAGTAACACTGTAATATACTGTAATCACATTGTAAGTTCCTGTGCAGGCTAACCCTGTGTAGTAACACTGTAATATAACCACAGTGTAAGGTCCTGTGCAGGCTAACCCTGTGTAGTAACACTGTAATATACTGTAATCACATTGTAAGGTCCTGTGCAGGCTAACCCTGTGTAGTAACACTGTAATATACTGTAATCACATTGTATGGTCCTGTGCAGGCTAACCCTGTGTAGTAACACTGTAATATACTGTAATCACATTATAAGGTCCTGTGCAGGCTAACCCTGTGTAGTAACACTGTAATATAACCACATTGTAAGGTCCTGTGCAGGCTAACCCTGTGTAGTAAGACTGTAATATACTGTAACCACATTGTAAGGTCCTGTGCAGGCTAACCCTGTGTAGTGACAGTGTAATATAACCACTTTGTAAGGTCCTGTGCAGGCTAACCTTGTGTAGGAACACTGTAATATAACCACAGTGTAAGGTCCTGTGCAGGCTAACCCTGTGTAGTAACACTGTAATATAACCACATTGTATGGTCCTGTGCAGGCTAACCATGTGTAGTAACACTGTAATATAACCACAGTGTAAGGTCCTGTGCAGGCTAACCCTGTGTAGTAACACTGTAATGTAACCACAGTGTAAGGTCCTGTGCAGGCCCACCCTGTGTAGTAACACTGTAATATAACCACATTGTATGGTCCTGTGCAGGCTAACCCTGTGTAGTAACACTGTAATATACTGTAATCACATTGTAAGGTCCTGTGCAGGCTAACCCTGTGTAGTAACACTGTAATATAACCACATTGTAAGGTCCTGTGCAGGCTAACCCTGTGTAGTAACACTGTAATATACTGTAACCACATTGTATGGTCCTGTGCAGGCTAACCCTGTGTAGTAACCCTGTAATATACTGTAACCACATTGTAAGGTCCTGTGCAGGCTAACCCTGTGTAGTAACACTGTAATATACTGTAACCACATTGTAAGGTCCTGTGCAGGCTAACCCTGTGTAGTAACACTGTAATATAACCACATTGTAAGGTCCTGTGCAGGCTAACCCTGTGTAGTAACACTGTAATGTAACCACATTGTATGGTCCTGTGCAGGCTAACCCTGTGCAGTAACACTGTAATATACTGTAACCACATTGTAAGGTCCTGTGCAGGCTAACCCTGTGTAGTGACAGTGTAATATAACCACATTGTAAGGTCCTGTGCAGGCTAACCCTGTGTAGTAACACTGTAATATAACCACATTGTAAGGTCCTGTGCAGGCTAACCCTGTGTAGTGACAGTGTAATATACTGTAACCACATTGTATGGTCCTGTGCAGGCTAACCCTGTGTAGTAACACTGTAATATAACCACATTGTAAGGTCCTGTGCAGGCTAACCCTGTGTAGTAACACTGTAATATAACCACAGTGTAAGGTCCTGTGCAGGCTAACCCTGTGTAGTAACACTGTAATATAACCACAGTGTAAGGTCCTGTGCAGGCTAACCCTGTGTAGTAACACTGTAATATAACCACAGTGTAAGGTCCTGTGCAGGCTAACCCTGTGTAGTAACATTGTAATATACTGTAATCACATTGTAAGGTCCTGTGCAGGCTAACCCTTTGTAGTGACAGTGTAATATAACCACATTGTAAGGTCCTGTGCAGGCTAACCCTGTGTAGTAACACTGTAATATACTGTAATCACATTGTAAGGTCCTGTGCAGGCTAACCCAGTGTAGTAACACTGTAATATAACCACATTGTATGGTCCTGTGCAGGCTAACCCTGTGTAGTAACACTGTAATATAACCACATTGTAAGGTCCTGTGCAGGCTAACCCTGTGTAGTAACACTGTAATATAACCACATTGTAAGGTCCTGTGCAGGCTAACCCTGTGTAGTAACACTGTAATATACTGTAACCACATTGTAAGGTCCTGTGCAGGCTAACCCTGTGTAGTAACACTGTAATATACTGTAACCACATTGTATGGTCCTGTGCAGGCTAACCCTGTGTAGTAACACTGTAATATAACCACATTGTATGGTCCTGTGCAGGCTAACCCTGTGCAGTAACACTGTAATATAACCACATTGTAAGGTCCTGTGCAGGCTAACCCTGTGTAGTAACACTGTAATATAACCACATTGTAAGGTCCTGTCCAGGCTAACCCTGTGTAGTAACACTGTAATATACTGTAACCACAGTGTAAGGTCCTGTGCAGGCTAACCCTGTGTAGTAACACTGTAATATAACCACATTATAAGGACCTGTGCAGGTTAACCCTGTGTAGTAACACTGTAATATAACCACAGTGTAAGGTCCTGTGCAGGCTAACCCTGTGTAGTAACACTGTAATATAACCACAGTGTAAGGTCCTGTGCAGGCTAACCCTGTGTAGTAACACTGTAATATAACCACAGTGTAAGGTCCTGTGCAGGCTAACCCTGTGTAGTAACACTGTAATATAACCACATTGTAAGGTCCTGTGCAGGCTAACCCTGTGTAGTAACACTGTAATATAACCACATTGTAAGGTCCTGTGAAGCAGAAATACAAAATGCTAGAAGCTGCTTGGAGGGGACTGTTGCTGACACTGATCAGGGCCTGTATTCTTAAAGCATCTCAGGGTAGGAGTGCTGATCTAGGATCAGATCCCCCCTTGTGCATTCATTATAATTTAAAAGGCTAAACTATTCCTAGATCAGCACTTTTAGTCTTAGAGTCTTTATGAATACTGTGAGGTCACATGAAGGTAGTAGCCTACTCAATTGAGAACATTTGATTTCCTCTGTCCTTCAGAACGACTCAATTATCAACAGAGCCACGGGTCGCTGTCTGGAGGTGATACAGGCGAACGCTTACTTCGGACACTCGCTGGTGCTTCAGACCTGCTCTGGACAGAAGTGGAACATCAAAAACACAATGAAGCAGTAGCCACAGCATGATGCAGAATTATTCCCTGACCAAGATAGTGTTATTGTACTGAATTGAATCAGTTGTCATACTGTATTATTAAAATTCTTCAGTTGGTGTTTTCCAAGATTGTCTTCCAATAAACTGCTGGTCTGATGGTTTAAAAAACAAAAACATTTGTGTACGCAAATAACTATTACACCACATGGGGTGAATAAGTTGACACCATATTACGAAACCATACAGCCTTTACTGTAACAGATTTATTCAACTTTATTCAATCGATTTCAAAAGACTGTCAGCGGGCTAACCCCGCTGGCTAGCATCAGCGGAGGGCACTTCTAGCAGAGCCATGAGAATGCGGCTGGTGTAGGAATAGAACAATCACATTGACTATGTGGAGTGTCTGTGAGGGAGTAAAGGAGGAGGCAGCCATTAAAAACACGAGGAGGCAGTCAAGCAGACCATGGCCCGTATTCATAAAGATTCTCAGAGTAGTAGTGCTGATCTAGGATCATTTTAGCCTATTTAGATCATAACGAAGAAGATTACATGGACTTGATCCCAGATCAGCACTTCTACTTTGAGACGCGTTATGAATACAGGCCCAGGACCAGGGCCTGGCTTCAGATTAGAAGTGCTGATCAAGAAGTGATGACCACGGAGTCACGCCAGCACTGACCCCCTAGATCCCTGGTAAGTGAGCCTGCTGTCCTCAGGTACACACACACACACCCAACAAGGTCCATACACTCATACTTCCATGTTAATGAACACACCTAGTCAGGTTAAAGAACAATTAGGCAAGCCTAGGGACCCTAGACTCAGCAAGTATAGTGTAACAGTGGGCTGTATAATCGGTTCACCTAGTAATTAGGATCAGTTTTGCCTTTTAGATCACAATGAATAAGATTACATGGATGGGGGGGGGGCTGATCCTACTCTGAGATGATTTGTAAATATGGGCCCTGATCTATAACTTACAACCAGGTTTACAGAAAAGCTATTTACTGGCTTATACATCCATCTTGTTGTGTTCTCCTACACAACACTAGTCCTATCTGATGGAAGACAATGAGAAAAACAACCGTTACCAAAAAAGAGATGTTTTATTGCATAAATGCTTTCCATTTACTTTTATTTTTTATTTTATTTTTACAGATTTTAATATTTACATAGACAATATTCAGGCTATTCTTAATATTAACTTAAATCTGGACTAAAAAGCACTTTCAATAGAGATTTTCCATTGATCTTGCTTTTTAGTCCAGCACAAGGCTTAATCTGTGTCCGGGAAACTACCCCTACATGTTTTAATGATGTGCATGAAAAGTTTACATGTGTAAGTGTATGTACTGTATATATATACATATATATATATATATATATATATATATATGTATTTTATGTACAGTGTCCATACAGCACATACAGTGCCTTCGGAAAGTAATCAGAACCCTTGACTTTTTCCTAATTTTGTTACGTTACAGCCTTATTCTAAAATGGATTAAATACATACAAATCCTTAGCAATCTAAACACAATACCCCATAATGACAAAGTGAAAACAGGTTTTTAGAAATGTTTGTAAATGTATTAAAAATAAAAACCTGAAATATCTTATTTACATAAGTATTCAGACCCCTTGCTATGAGACTTGAAATTGAGATCAGGTTTGATCTGCCCTGTTTGATCATCCTTGAGATGTTTCTACAACTTGATTGGAGTCAACCTGTGGTGAATTCAATTGATTGGACGTGATTTGGAAAGGCACACATCTGTCTATATAAGGTCCCACAGTTGACAGTGCATGTCAGAGAAAAAAAAACAAGCCTGGAGGTCGAAGGAATTGTCTGTAGAGCTCTGAGACAGAATTGTGTCGAGGCACAGATCTGGTGAAGGATACCAAAAAATGTCTGCAGCATTGAAGGTCCCCAAGAACACTGTGGCCTCCATCAGTTTGCAACCACCAAGACTCTTCCTAGAGCTGTCCGCCCGGTCAAACTGAGCAATCAAGGAAGAAGACCTTGGTCAGGGAACTCTGACAGAGCTCTAGAGCTCCCCTGTGGAGATAGGAGAACCTTCCAGAAGGACAACCATCTCTGCAGCACTTTACCAATCAGGCCTTTATGGTAGAGTGGCCAGACGGAAGCCACTCCTCCGTAAAAGGCACATGACATCCCGCTTGGAGTTTGCCAAAAGGCACCTAAAGGACTCAGACCATGAGAAACAAGATTCTCTGGTCGGATGAAACCAAGGTTGAACTCTTTGGCCTGAATGCCAGGCATCATATCTGGAGGAAACCTGGCACCATCCCTATGGTGAAGCATGGTGGTGGCAGCATCATGCTGTGGGGAGGGACTGGAGCGGCAGGGACTGGGAGTCTAGTCAGGATCATGGCAAAGATTAACTGAGCAAAGTACAGAGAGATCCTTAATGAAAACCTTCTCCAGAGCACTCAGACTGGGGCGAAGGTTCACCTTCCAACAGGACAACGACCCTAAGCACACAGCCAAGACAAAGCAGTAGTGGCTTAGCACAAGTCTCTGAATGTCCTTGAGTGGCCCAGCCAGAGCCCAGACTTGAACCCGATCAAACATCTCTGGAGAGACCTGAAAATAGCTGTGCAGCAACGCTCCCCATCCAACCTGACAGAGTTTGAGAGGAAGTGCAGAGAAGAATGGGAGAAACTCCCCAAATACAGGTGTGTCAAGCTTGTAGCGTCAAACCCAAGAAGAATCGAGGCTGTAATCGCTGCCAAAGGTGCTTCAACAAAGTACCGAATAAAGGGTCTGAATACTTATGTAAATGTGACAGTTTTTTTATTTTTAATAAATGTGCAAAAATGTCTAAAAAACAGTTTTTTCTTTGTCATTATGGGTTATTGTGTGTAGATTGATGATGGGGGAAAAAACGATTTAATGAGTTTTAGAATAAGGCTGTAACATAACAAAATGTGGAAAAAGTCAAGAGGTCTGAATACTTTCCGAAGGCAATTCAACCACCATGCTACTGAAGTGAGACTGTGTTAGTTTTCCAGCCTAATTCACCATCAGTTTTAATTATTAAGAAATGCATTGATTCTGTGAGGGCAGGTACAGCTCCATCACCTGTAACTGTATAATATACCCAGGCTAGAGCCTTTTATGTGGGCTACTATGCATTTATTTCTTAATAAACATAAGGCTCTGACGATACCCTGGTATTACAGTGTATCGTGGGGTTAGGGCAGGTCTGTGTCCCAAATGACTCACGATTCCCTCTATAGTGCAATACATTGACCAGGGCCCCATGGGCCCTGGTCAATAGTAGTGCGCTACATATGTATTAGGGTACCATTAATGAAGCGGACAAGGGTGACGGCTCAAAACAGCAAAATAAGGAACAAGCTCCAGTTTGACAGAATACATTATATAATGAATGAGGAGAGAATTTGCCATCTATTAGGCTTAAATTGGTGGTCTCAACAATATTAAATCCAGTGCGGCCTACTATATCTGCAAGATGATATTGCACACAAATCAGTGCTTTTACTTTGACATCATAAAACACATATGAAAACTTCACAGAGGAGCCATCCATCCAAGCATGATGTTAAAATGAAAGAGGACATTCATTGATCATACTTAAATGCAAACCTCTTCAATGTGATTAGAAAATAGATTTTCTGCCATGGGAAAGACATACATAATTCCAATAAACACACTAGTATGTACAGTTGACGTCGGAAGTTTACATACACCTTAGCGATATACATTTCTCACAATTCCTGACATTTAATCCTAGTAAAAATCCCATATCTTAGGTCAGTTAGGATCAACACTTTATTTTAAGAATGTGAAATGTCAGAATAATAGTTGAGAGAATGATTTATTTCAGCTTTTATTTCTTTCATCACATTCCCATTGGGTCAGTCGTTCACATACACTCAATTAGCATTTGGTAGTTTTGCCTTTAAATTGTTTAACTTGGGTCAAACGTTTCGGGTAGCCTTCCACAAGCTTCCCACAATAAGTTGGGTGAATTTTGGCCCATTCCTCCTGACAGAGATGGTGTAACTGAGTCAGGTTTGTAGGCCTCCTTGCTCGCACACGCGTTTTCAGTTCTGCCCATCTATAGGATTGAGGTCGGGGCTTTGTAATGGCCACTCCAATACCTTGACTTTGTTGTCCTTAAGCCATTTTGTCACAACTTTGGAAGTATGCTTGGGGTCATTGTCCATTTGGAAGACCCCTTTGCGACCAAGCTTTAACTTCCTGACTGATGCCTTGAGATGTTGCTTCAATATATCCACATCATTTTCCTGCCTCATGACGCAATCTATTTTGTGAAGTGCACCAGTCCCTCCTGCAGCAAAGCACCCCCACAACATTATTCTGCCACCCCGTGCTTCACGGTTGGGATGGTGTTCTTCGGCTTGCTAGCCTCCGCCTTTTTCCTCTAAACATAACGATGGTCATTAAGGCCAAACAGTTCTATTTATGTTTCATCAGACCAGAGGACATTTCTCCAAAAAGTACAATCTTTGTCCCCATGTGCAGTTGCAAACCGTAGTCTGGCTTTTTTGGCGGTTTTGGAGCAGTGGCTTCTTCCTTGCAGAGCGGCCTTTCAGGTTATGTCAATATAGGACTCGTTTTACTGTGGGTATAGATACTGTTGTACCTGTTTCCTGCAGCATCTTCACAAGGTCCTTTGTTGTTGTTCTGGGATTGATTTGCACTTTTCACACCAAAATAAGTTCACCTGTAGGAGACAGAACGCGTCTCCTTCCTCAGTGGTATGAAGGCTGCGCAGTCCCATGGTGTTTATATTTGCGTACTATTGTTTGTACAGATGGTACCTTCAGGAGTTTGGAAATTGCTCCCAAGGATGAACCAGACTTGTGGAGGGTTACAATTTTTTCTGAGGTCTTGGCTGATTTATATTGTTTTTCCCATGATGTCAAGCAAAGAGGAACTGAGTTTGAATGTAGGCCTTGAAATACATCTACAGGTACACCTCCTATTGACTCAAACTATGCTAATTAGCCTATCAGAAGCTTCTAAAGCCATGACAACATTTTCTAGAATTTTCCAAGCTGTTTAAAGGCACAGTCAACTTAGTGTATGTAAACTTCTGACCCACTGGAATTGTGATACAGTGAATTATAAGTGAAATAATCTGTCTGTAAACAATTGTTGGAAGAATTACTTGTCATGCACAAAGTAGATGTCCTAACCGACTTGCCAAAACTATAGTTTGTTCACAAGACATTTGTGGGGTGGTTGAAATACGAGTTTTAATGACTCCAACCTAAGTGTATGTAAACTTCTGACTTCAACGGTATGTTCCACAAACAGTGCAGTTAATCGAACCAACATTTATTTTGGTAGAACATTCACCATTTCATAAAACGTTCAATACAGATAAGATAGATAAGAATCATAATATTATACTTCAACATTTCACGTTCTGATGATTATACATCTGAATACAAGGGATGGATAATTCAGCTAACATTTCCGCATAACTTTCGTGTAATAAATGAGAGCACTACAGTATGCAGAACGACACCATGTTGGTGGAGCACTAACTCTGGTCCATGGCGTTAGTGCGGCCTGCTAACTCTCGGCTCAGGGTATATTAGGCTCTATATTTTCCTCACTAACTTTAAACATCAGCTATCTGAGCAGCTAACAGATTGTACAGCTGTACAAAGCCCATCTGTAAATAGCCCATCCAATCTACCTACCTCATCCCCATTTTGTTTTTATTTACTTTTCTGCTCTTTTGCACACCAGTATTTCTACTTGCACATCATCATCTGCACATCTGTCACTCCAGTGTTAATTTGCTAAATTTTAATTACTTCGCTACTATGGCCTATTTATTGCCTAACCTCACGCCATTTGCACACACTGTATATAGACTTTCTTTTTTTTCTATTGTGTTATTGACTGTACACTTGTTTATTCCATGTGTAACTCTGTGTTGTTGTTTGTGTCGCACTGCTTTGTTTTTTATCTTGGCCAGGTCGCAGTTGTAAATGAGAACTTGCTCTCAACTGGCCTACCTGGTTAAATAAAGGTGAAAAAAAGTGTTTGCAGGCTGCACTAACACCCTGGTTAGGAGAGCACATAAATTGTTACAAAAAATATCAGAATTCTGGAGCCAACCTCTAGATGGGGCTCTGGCACCAGTCTGTGATTCTACTCTCCTCTCTGCTCATGGGGATAGATGGTACTTAATATACAGTGCAAAAGGGTGGGTGAAGGAACCCACAAATGATGGACTGTTCCTACCAAAAATACACATTTATAACAGAAAACAACAACCGTTTAGTGTTCTTCATTCAGTACATCTCTATTGAGTTCTATGGCTTTGACCAGAGAGCTGTGTGTCTACCTGCCTGTGTATTGTGACGTTGAAGGCATTAGCATCTGGTTTCACAGTGCTCTCTCCTTCCCTCCACCTCTAAATCTGCTAGAGCAGACTGTACCAACAATCATGCACATAGAACACTGTCAACCAATACACTTAGACAACAACAACATGGGTTACATACATATTTACATATCGACGTTGGACTTGATCGCATGCAGTACTGTAGCTATTACAAGCAGTCCTCAGCAAAACTGAAGGTGGTTTCAATATTACCATGAGAGTCAATACAATACAGGAGTTCAGACCTACCTACCTCAAGAGGAATTAGATCATAGGTAAATTACAGCCCAGACTTTTCACAGCTATGGTCTTCCAAACACTGTTCTGTTTAGCACTGGATAACCTTCCACAGAGAAAGTAAGAGTGAGGTATTTTTCAATTTTACATATTGGGAAAATATTGGCCACAAGAATACCAACCGATTTCACTCCTTAACTCCGGATGAAAGCTTCTAGAACAGTTTAAACACCAGCCCCACAGCAGACGACACCATCATGCCTGTCGCATCCAAAGCCTTACTGTATGCTCCAATGATGAGCTGGCTTCCACCTCCCCTCAGGAAACTAGAATAACAGGCCAATTAATTCAGTGTGTGTGTGTGTGTGTGTGTGTGTGTGTGTGTGTGTGTGTGTGTGTGTGTGTGTGTGTGTGTGTGTGTGTGTGTGTGTGTGTGTGTGTGTGTGTGTGTGTGTGTGTGTGTGTGTGTGTGTGTGTGTGTGTGTGTGTGTGTGTGTGTGTGTGTGCGTGTACGTGCGTGCGTGTGGTAGTGCATGCATAAGTACGTGTGTGCGTAGCCAGATTGCAGCGGTGCATCCCATAGCTCTTCAGGCTCATCAGGCTGCAGCGCAGGAGGCACTCCTAACTCCAGTCTCTCTCACACAGATACAATTGAGGATATGTCTCAATCTACAAGGATGCTGCCTTATACAGATACACTGAGGGCCTGTCTCAATCCACCATGAATTCTGACTTCTGAGGAAAAAGTTAAAATTGCATTCTGAAGTACCTTCATATGAAGACTCTGGGTAGGGAAGGGAAGAGAAGAAGAGTACTGAACTCCTGTACTTGTGTTTTTATTGCATTAGGGAACAGAGACAGCAGAGTAAGCGAAAGTCAGCCCTTGAATGTCCCTGCCAGAGTAAAGGGGTTATGAGGGGTCTCGCTGGCCTCCTCATGCTGGCTTCTCAGTGTTGTTGGATGTCGGACTGTCATTCACTCAGAAAAATCTGGTGATTTATCAGTCAGTGTTCTTTGTTTGTAAGTCACCATCAGTGAGGCATTTTTGAAGTAGTTTTTTTTCTTCTAAAGAAACTGGAAATGACCTCACCCACTGTCATCATGCACATGCAGGTTTGTTTTTTCCGCTCACAGTGGGCGTGGCCGGGCGTGGCTACTCCAAGCCGTTCCGCAGCATTTGATTGGCTGCGATGAGCATGACACTGATGATGAAGGCCATGGCGAAAGCGCAGATCAGACTCTTCCTCACGCACGTCTGCCGGTTCTTATTTTTAGAATGGACTAATAGAAGAGAGAAAGGGGGAAAGGGAGAAAGAGAGAGAAAGCCAGAAAGAGAAAGATGCATTTAATTTCCAGCTGGCACATCACATTACACATCATATTTTTGCCATTTGCCATTTGCCATTCTCTGTGTAAGAAAGGGAAAAAGAGAAAGCCTAATACCAAGTCATTTTCAGCAATGTGGTGAGAAATTACTATTGAACAAACTGCACCAGGCTCTCTTCTGAATCATATAGTTTAGGTGTCAGAAAGTGAGTAAGTGATTGAGGGAGGGATGGAAGAAAGAAATGATAGGAGTAAGTGGCAGGGAGAGTGACTCTGGCAGAGAGAAAGCAGAGGTGAGATCAATCCTATGCTTCAGGTGAGGCTCTGCTCTCTGTCAGATGATGTGTTTGTGTTTGTGGCTGCAGCACAGTGGGACCCGAGATGAAAATAGAACTGACACAAATATACAGTACAACTGGACAAATATGCATGCACACATTCACACGCACACAGACACACACACACACAGCTTGAAAGTCATAGATACTCGCCCCGTTTACCCACGAAAAAAGATGGCGCCGAAGAACATGGCTGGCGTTTTACATTCTCCCAACAAATTATGCTATTTTCTTAGTTTATTTGCGTTTTGTGTAACTTATTTTTTTTTATGATTTTGTACATAATGTTTCTGCTACCGTCTCTTATGACCGAAAATAACTTCTGGACATCAGAACAGCGATTACTCACCGCGGACTGGAAGAAACTTTTTCCTTTAACGAGTCCGACGAGGAGGATATCCTGCTTTCACTGAAACAGGCCCAGATCCTCGTAATTTACTTGAAGAAAAGATGCAGGAAAAGGGGCCACAGATCGGGATGCCTTCTGAGAATCCGTAGGTGAGCAAGTAAGCTCCTACTGCCACGTCGGTAGCCATGAAGTGCTTTGAAAGTGTGGTGAAAGGACAACAACCTCTCCCTCAATGTAAGGAAGACAAAGGAGCTGATCGTGGACTACAGGAAAAGGCAGGCTGAACAGGCCCCCATTAACATTGAAGGGGCTGTAGTGGAGTGGATCGAGAGTTTCAAGTTCCTTGGTGTCCACATCTCCAATGAACTATCATGGTCCAACATACCAAGACAGTTGTGAAGAGGGCACGACAAAACCTTTTCCCCCTCAGGAGACTGACAAGATTTGGCATGCTTCCCCAGATCCTCAAAAGGTTATACAGCTGCATCGAGAGCATCCTGACCGGTTGCATCACCTCCTAGTATGGCAACTGCTCGGCATCTGACAGTAAGGAGCTACAGAGGGTAGCACCTTAAGGCACTTCTGAACATCCAAACTTCCGAACATCCATATAATAGGCAGTGTCAGAGAAAAGCCCATATCATTGTCAGAGACTCCAGTCACCCAAGTTATGGACTGTTTTCTCTTGCCGCAGCATGGCAGGCGGTGCCGGGGCACCAGGTCTGGGACCGAGGGTCTTCCTTGACAGCTTTTGACCAAAGCCATAAGACTGCTGAACAATTAATGAAATCGCCACTAGATTATTTACATTGACCCCCCTTTCTTTTGTATACTGCTGCTGCTCGCTGTTTATTATCTATGAATAGTCACTTCACCTCTACCTACATGTACAAGTTGCCTTGGCTGACCTGTACCCCCGCACACTGACTCGGTACCGGTACCCCCGGTGTATAGCCTCGTTATTGTTATTATTATTGTGTTACCTTTTATTATAATTTTTGACTTTAGTCTTTTGGTAAATATTTTCTTCACTCTTCTTGAACTGCACTGTTGGTTATTAAGGGCTTGTAAGTTAGCATTTCAGGGTAAGTTCTACACTTGTTGTATTCCGTGCATGTGACAAATACAGTTTGATTTGATTTGAACTTCAGGCCATGATATCATTATCCGGTTCAGACTACCTCCGACATGAAATGGTTAGTCAGCAATTCTCCCTCCCCCTGCCCAATCAGTGACCTGGAAACAGCGGTGCTGGTTTACAGGGCCGTGGTAACTGTGGTAATTAGATGGGCTGGGCCAATGACCTGCAGGTACAAAGTCGTGTGTAGGTTGCCCCCGCCTCCCTTTACATTTCACTCTCTCACTCTCACAAGCTATTTACAACTATGACGTCAGAAAGCACTGAACAAATCACTTTACTTACACAAAAGTCAACTTTAACCGTTTTTTTTGGTTAAAATTAGTAATCAAAATGAGCTAAAATGTATAGATTTGTCATACCTGTATCATGAAGCATTTTACGATAACACAATCAATTGTGCCCTACAGTGACATCAAGTATTTATTTCTATAGGTCAGAACACATTCAAGTGTTCGTCAATAGCGGGTACTGTTCATTTAGACCTTGGAGCCTGATATTCTCTTCCCCTACGTGATTTAGCCCATAGTGGTGCTAACTGTAACTCCCAGTCACAAACCCAGTTGAAACATCCCATTCGCACAGAGGACACATTGCAATCTCTCAGTCTCACCTTCCGGTTTTAATACTCTGATAAAGCACCTTACAATCCATGTCCAGCCCTGATGTCTGTTGCCACTCTTACAGCAGTAAATTTAAAGGCCATTTCGGCTCTGCTGCATTGCACAGCCTTTCCAGTTTCACAAGGAGCAGTGTGTCTCAGACTGCAACAGAGAGAGATTAATAAGGGAATGACCTCTGAGTGTCTATTTTAGCTCTAACCTGAAAGGCTACAGAACCAACAGCTTACTGGGGAAGGAGGTTCTAGTTGGACTCAGATCTCAGGGGAAATGCTACATTTTATGTTTTGTAATGATTCACCTGAACACTGGTCTCCTGCTCCTGACATTCAATGGTTGTATCATCTTCACTACAGACATAATAGGGTCATTCCAACAATTCAGTGCCTTTAGAGAAGTGTAACTTGGTCAAAAAAATATGTTGATTCCACCTAATTTTAACATTCTGTCAAAAACAGCACATGTTCAACTTCATAAAAACATGTTTTCCATCTCAAGTGGATACTTTTAAAATAGACTTTAGGAAGTGCCTATTGAATTCCAAATAAAGTAGCAGGGTTGACCGTAACAGGTTGACGATGTCATCTTAAATCAGCCATACATCCCTTTGTGAATGAAGGAATGGAAGCTTATTGTGTGCAACAGTGAGTGGTAATTGAGTGCAAGCTGCACCAAAACAATTTAATTGCTAAAACATTTCTATCCTGTCTATCTATGGGGTAACAGGGTTGACGTGTTATACTCAACCCACTCAGTTTTCCACCACAAAACCAGAAAAAGGCCAAAAAGAGTAGAACCACTAGAACCACTTGCTTTTAAACTATGATTTGACTATTAGATGTTCAATGTTTCTTTTGAAAAAACATTTTAAAATAAATAGTTTCAACATATTAAAATGAGTGTAATTCACTTAACAGGGTTGATCTTAAAATAAAGGACAGATGTAAATGAATCACTAATCACATTAAATAAATAAAACGTCTTTAAAAATGCCTATGCCAAAAAATAACTCGATTTTTACGATGATGGTGAAACTTGGAGACATTTTTGGATCAAGTGGTTTGAAATCTTTCTAGAAGTGACACAGGGCTGATGGAGGGACATGTCAAAATGGTGCATTTTGGCACATTAGGAAGCCTTTATTCAGATAAGAAAATAGGATTTATTGAATTCTCCATGTGGTCTATATTAAAAGGCACTTCAATTAATATAGCAGGCTTTTAAAATTCTATATTGGTGCAATATTTGTACTTAAAATATCAAAGAGACGCAAAAGGCATTCTTTTCGTGGAACGACCCAATAACAAACAAAAAATAAAGATTCATATCAACCTAATCACCCTTCCCCACTGCTATGGTATTCATAACTCCCTGATGACACCTTTTTTCATCATAGCCCAGGTGACCAAATGACTTCCTACACCATGAACACCTTCAATCAATAAATCAGCAGGTGGAGTCTGACGGTTATGGATCCTGATAGGTGGAGTCAGATCCATCCTGACGGGTGGAGGGGCGTGCAGCACTCTCTGCCACACCGATGACAGCTAGCAGACTCTCTCTCTCCCACACATCCACCCTCCATCTCTCTCTCTCGTCCACCCTCCATCTCTCTCCACAGGCTACAGAATCTACTCAACTCACTTCCTTCAAAGTCTGCCTGACAGTGTCCCGAGTTCTCGTTGAGGCTCTCCTCCTCGTTGATGATGATGTTCTCGATGTCCTTCATGGTCAGGTGGTCTCTGAAGGCGTGGAACAGGATGTGTTTCAGCTCCTCAAGGGTGATACGCTGCATGTCAAACTGCAGGGGGGAGGAAAAGGGAGTAAAAGAGTAGTGAGGGAAAAGTTTTGAAGAGAGGGAAAGCAAACAACACACTTTAATTTGCTACATTGACACAGGGGGAATGGAATTTAGGTTCCCATATCAATTGTACATTTCTTATTATTTTTTTTAGTTTTTACAAAATGTGAATTTTTTGTTGTTGTAAAATAGTCATGATTACTCTACTGAGGTACATTTTGTCTGATGGATGCACATCATGCAACTATTTCTGTAACATACTTCAATACAGGAAATCCAGACTAGGGACGCTAAAATAAAAATCTCAAATGAATGCTATTTCAAGGTCTGATTGAAGGCCCAAGCAATAAGACAGGACTAGTAGAATACAACGCTTGCATTTTAGCTTCATGTGTTTTCTAGTTCATTCCTCTGTACATTCACTCTAATGAAAGTAGCTACTGCAAGTGACTAGAGTTATAGCCTTAAAGTGATTGATCTCACCTTAGGTGTTGATGAATGGCTGATGCTTTTTAACCATTATCCAAAGCAATCCAATATAACAAGAAATAACACCCAGAGCCATATGCCAAAAGCTTGGAAGATTCCCAAAGTCCTTGGCAACGTTTTGGAGGAGTTTAAAAGTTTACTTTGCAGGTATTTCTCCAGTTTTTGCCTCCTTACACTGGCTGTCTGTGGTATTAAGAATTCATATCTTGATCCCCTAAAATCAATCTGATGTTTCCAATTCAACAATATGCAAAGATCTATCAATTATAATTGAGAATGTATTTGTAGTGAAAGCCAACAGTGCACAAACAGACATTGATGCTGCTGACACAAAAGTGAAAGACTAGAATAATTTATCCTTTTTTTATTGAATTTTTACCCAGGTAATCTCATTGAGATATCTATTTTTCAAGAGAGACCTGGTCCAACCAAGACAGCGGCAGGAGAGAACAAAGTTTCAGACAAATCTCCGACATAACA
Organism: Oncorhynchus mykiss; assembly: GCF_057628025.1. Lineage (NCBI taxonomy): Eukaryota > Metazoa > Chordata > Actinopteri > Salmoniformes > Salmonidae > Oncorhynchus > Oncorhynchus mykiss. The sequence continues at coordinate 21,394,455 of NC_143048.1, read as the reverse complement.
ATTTACAGACATAGCCACACCATGAACTAATTATAGACGTCGACACACACTCATATCAAAGGTCACTTGTTAAGTTGTGGCCAATGGGAGTTGACCTGGTTGACGGGAGGCCTGGGAAAATAAGAGCGAGAGAGACTTTGAAAAGGATGGACATTACATTATAATGTTGGTGAAGAAAAATGATAAAAGAAGACGATAACAATAGAACAAAACCCATACCTACCGAGTTTTGAAGGGAAATACGATTTTATTTTAGAAGAGAGTTGTTATAATTTTGTTAAGAAAGACTTAGTGAAGACTGAAGCTACCGTCTCATCGTGGAGGTATTTGACAGCCTTGAGGTTAGCCATGGCTGTCCATGGAGAACAAGAGCACCTCCTCCCAGCTGCCCACTGCACTGAGGCTAGGTAACACGGTCACCACCGATAAATCCATGATAATCGAAAACTTCAACAAGCATTTCTCAACAGCTGGCCATGCCTTCCTCCTGGCTACTCCAACCTCGGCCAACAGTTCCACACCCCCTGCAGCTACTCACCCAAGCCTCCCCAGCTTCTCCTTTACCCAAATCCAGATAGCAGATGTTCTGAAAGAGCTGCAAAACCTGGACCCGTACAAATCAGCTGGGCTTGACAATCTGGACCCTCTATTTCTGAAACTATCCGCCGCAATTGTCGCAACCCCTATTACCAGCCTGTTCAACCTCTCTTTCATATCATCTGAGATCCCCAAGGACTGGAAAGCTGCCGCGGTCATCCCCCTCTTCAAAGTGGGAGACACCCTGGACCCAAACTGTTACAGACCTATATCCATCCTGCCCTGCCTATCTAAGGTCTTCGAAAGTCAAGTCAACAAACAGATCACTGACCATCTCGAATCCCACCGTACCTTCTCCGCTGTGCAATCTGGTTTCCAAGCCGGTCACGGGTGCACCTCAGCCACGCTAAAGGTACTAAACGATATCATAACCGCCATCGATAAAAGACAGTACTGTGCAGCCGTCTTCATCGACCTGGCCAAGGCTTTCAACTCTGTCAATCACCAGATTCTTATCGGCAGACTCAGTAGCCTCAGTTTTTTAATGACTGCCTTGCCTGGTTCTCCAACTACTTTGCAGACAGAGTTCAGTGTGTCAAATCGGAGGGCATGTTGTCCGGTCCTCTGACAGTCTCTATGGGGGTGCCACAGGGTTCAATTCTCGGGCCGATTCTTTTCTCTGTATATATCAATGATGTTGCTCTTGCTGCGGGCAATTCCCTGATCCACCTCTACGCAGACGACACCATTCTGTATACTTCTGGCCCTTCCTTAGACACTGTGCTATCTAACCTCCAAACGAGCTTCAATGTCATACAACACTCCTTCCGTGGCCTCCAACTGCTCTTAAACGCTAGTAAAACCAAATGCATGCTTTTCAACCGTTCGCTGCCTGCAACCGCACGCCCGACTAGCATCACCACCCTGGATGGTTCCGACCTAGAATATGTGAACATCTATAAGTACCTAGGTGTCTGGCTAGACTGTAAACTCTCCTTCCAGACTCATATCAAACATCTCCAATCCAAAATCAAATCTAGAACCGGCTTTCTATTTGGCAACAAAGCCTCCTTCACTAACGCCGCCAAACTTACCCTAGTAAAACTGACTATCCTACCGATCCTCGACTTCGGCGATGTCATCTACAAAATGGCTTCCAATACTCTACTCAGCAAACTGGATGCAGTTTATCACAGTGCCATCCGCTTTGTTACTAAAGCACCTTATACCACCCACCACTGCGACCTGTATGCTCTAGTCGGCTGGCCCTCGCTACATATTCGTCGCCAGACCCACTGGCTCCAGGTCATCTACAAGTCCATGCTAGGTAAAGCTCCGCCTTATCTCAGTTCACTGGTCACGATGGCAACACCCACCCGTAGCACGCGCTCCAGCAGGTGTATCTCACTGATCATCCCTAAAGCCAACACCTCATTTGGCAGCCTTTCCTTCCAGTTCTCTGCTGCTTGTGACTGGAACGAATTGCAAAAATCGTTGAAGTTGGAGACTTTTATCTCCCTCACCAATTTTAAACATTTGCTATCTGAGCAGCTAACCGATCGCTGCAGCTGTACATAGTCCATCGGTAAATAGCCCACCCAATTTACCTACCTCATCCCCATACTGTTTTTATTTATTAACTTTTCTGCTCTTTTGCACACCACTATTTCTACCTGCACATAACCATCTGATCATTTATCACTCCAGTGTTAATCTGCTAAATTGTAATTATTCGCCTACCTCCTCATGCCTTTTGCACACAATGTATATAGACTCTTTTAAAAAAAAGTAAACAAATTCTACTGTGTTATTGACTTGTTTATTGTTTACTCCAACTCTGTGTTGCTGTCTGTTCACACTGCTATGCTTTATCTTGGCCAGGTCCCAGTTGTAAATGAGAACTTGTTCTCAACTAGCCTACCTGGTTAAATAAAGGTGAAATAAAAAATAAAAAAATAGCATAGCATCGTGTGACACCGAGAGAGATTTGCTTGGGAAAGATAAACGAGTTCATGTTCCCATGGGATATTGGTTACAGCTAAAGAGTACTGTCTACATTGATAGCTGTGCTTGCTGTGGAACTTGTGAGGAAACCAGCAAGGAACTGTTATACTTCACTGAGGGAATATCTACGAGTAACGTTAGTGAGTAACCACAACGGTGGGATGCTTCTGGACTTTATGTGTGTCGTCATTTAAGGTTAAGCAAGATTGAAATAATTTGGACATGGGTTATTATTTTTTATTTATTTTGATGTGGTTCTTTGAAAATGTAATAATACACATTTTTAACCTTATGTATGTTGCCTTGGTGGAGTCATTTACTGTTTCAATTCAATTTAATGCATGGGAAAGTATATCCTTATACAACAAAAAAAAACTATAATCATTCCATCTGAAGTTAATACCCTATTTGTCATCACCCTAGATGGTTTACAATAGGGATTCTTATTGGAGATGTCCTTCTCACCTAACATCCCATGCTGTTGAGATACTCTATGTAAGTTAATATTGTGAGAGTCATATTCAAGCCTGGTGAGAGGGTTACATACCACTGTGTGAACTCTTAATGACAATCACATTCATCAGTAAGACGAGTCAATCAAACTTGTAAGCTGCTCCAAAGAAACAAGATCCTGGAGTTTCAAACTGGTCCGTACAGCGTTCAAAGACCACACAGCCGAGTAACTAAAACACTTTTTAGCCATGGGACTCTTAGGGCACTTTCTCACACAGTTAGTTTGAATGCTTGACTTGCACAAAAGTTGTCAGTTAAGTTTGTTTGGAGCTATGTGAGACATATCAAAAAGTGATTAAATGCTGGCCAAGGATCATACAAACTGCTTTGAGACAATAGGTCCTATGAGAGGGTTGGGCTTGGACTTCTAGTGAATTCTGGAGTGTTTGCTATTTTAGTTTTTTAGTAGAGAGCAATCAAGCTCAAGTGGAAAAAAGATAGAAAGGCCCTGAGACAATGGATGTGCTGACAGATACACCAGTTTACATGGAGTAAAGTGTTGGACTGAAAAAAAAACACAACGTGAGTATAGCAAGCAACCCAGTAATCTATCCATATAATCAGATCCTCAGACAAGGTTACTATTCCCACAGTGGGACTAAAACTGCTTAACCTTTTATTGCAGTGGGCTAAATCAGGGTCACACAGAGTTTAGTGTGCCTTGGTAGTCTTAAACAAATCTACTTTGAAACAAAAGCATACACCTCACACGCATGGTTATGGGATTAAAAAAGGAGACACCTGTACCATGTCAGATATAGAGTTGAAATGTATTCAACTTTTGAGTTTTCATACCAATATTGCACTTTATATACTGAGTGTACAAAACATTAAGAACACCTGCTCTTTCCATGAAATAGACTGACAAGGCGAATCCAGGTGAAAGATATTATCATTTATTGATGTCACTTGTTAAATCCTCTTCAATTAGTGTAGATGAAGGGGAGGAGACGGGTTAAAGAATGATTTTGAGGCTGTTCTGGGAAGGGGGGGTGCAATTTAATATTAGGAGGGTGTTCCTAATGTTTGGCATACTCAGTGTACATCACAGAGGACTGAAATATAACAAAACCAGATTTTTGTGGCATTTTGTTTTAAATAATGTTGATTTAATTATGAAACAATATGAATAACATTCCACCCATGAGGCCACTAGAGAGTGATTTGGTCATTTGACTGCAGGAAAGGGGTACCACTTCAACAACAATTAACAATTATCCAAGACAATGATAATATTTCTATGAACTTCCTGCCTAAGCCTAAATTCTTTCTCGCTCTCTCTCTCAACATAAAATCAATAACATTTTGTTATCTCACAGACTCAGGGTAGGGTAATGAATAGTCATCCAATCATGCTTCACATGTGTATCCTGGTTCATAAAGATTTATTGGCCTAGCTAACTGAAGCTTCTGGATGTCAGTGTTGTTGCTTTGTTTGCAAAGCTGGTAATTTATGAAAAAAATCAATAGGCAGGTTGAAGTGGTAGTAGAAAGATAAATGAGATGATGCATGACAGAGTTATACATCAAAGGCTTTTATGTGTACTGCAAATTAAGGGCTCAAGTAGTGAAGTATGACGGTACTAATTCAATTTTTCACTAGTGTTCTTCTGTAAAGAATTAAATGGGGTGCCACACGACACACGCCAGCCAGGGCAGGTGAGAATGAATGTCTAGACTCTAGATTACACTTTAACACTTTCAACTAGGAAGGAAACACTATGGTAACTACTGTGGCAATTTTCATGAGACTCATATAGTCTAGGATGAAAAAAACATATTTTCTGAAAGTCGTCTTAACAAATTGCTTAATCAGTGTTATTCTGTGAGTTGAGTGGACTTCAAAAGGACAAGAACTTGAGCTAATGTGTTAGTGTGTTTTAATCAACAAACACTGCTCAAAGTCAGTTGAATTTGAACAAGCTTGTTGAGTAAAATTACAAATTCATGTTTGCTCAAAACAACTAAAAACTATGCCCATCATTATCATACTTCCCAGCATGCTCTCTTGCAGATAGATTTTTCAGAATGGTTTGTTTCAATTCCTGTGTTTTTGCATATACTTTGATTGGTTGATTAATTTTGTGCTACACAAACATGAATAACATACATTTTTCTAAACTAATCCAATCTCTTAGTAGCTGGTTTTATTGCATCTGTTGCTGAGATGGCTGTTCCAGTTTAGGTATTTAGGTAGTCTCAATAATGAATCTTCCCTACCCTACTATCTTCCCTAAGTCTCAGTGCAGGATGCAGCCCCAGAATTTTGGGCAACCAATCAACTGTCGTCAAGCCTGACACCTCAAACAAGCTCACGTTTGAAATGAAGGAAAGCCAGTGAGGGAAATAAGAATAATTGTTAGCTAGCCACTTAATATAACTTGTTTTATCTACTTTTGTTGACTTTTTTATTAGACCACTCGCAGAACAGCTCCCCTCCTTTGCAAAGGACACCAGCAGTATGATCTCTATCATTGAATCTCTTGATCCTCTCCCTGAGAATACCTTGTTAGTAACTTTTGATGTTGAGTCGTTATACACAAATATTCCACACGAGGGTGGTAATTGAAGCTATGGAACATTTTCTTCTGCAACGTGACCCTAATGAACTACCTTCCAGTGCATGCATTGTAACATTGGCTGAAATAGTACTCACACATAACTATTTCATGTTTCTAAATGATTTCTTTATTCAGACGAAAGGTACTGCTATGGGATCCAACATGGCTCCTAACTATGCCATTTGTATGTGGGTTACATGGAGAAACAGTCTATTTTCAATCCTCTCAAAAATGTTTTCTTGCCTAACATCATTATTTGGAAACGGTATATTGATGATATTTTTGTTCTATGTATGGGTGATGCAAAACAGATCCAGGCATTCCATGCTTTTCTTAACTCCTGTTCTGATCATCTGAGATTTACTATGCAATCTGATACACGTTAAATCAGTTTTCTTGATCTTCTGATCTTGTGTGAAGATAATGTTCTATACACTGATCTTTACAGGAAGCCTACTGATCGTAACAGTTTGTTGAGGGCTGATAGTTGTCACCCACTTCCCTTGAAAAATAGTTTACCCTACAGCCATTCTGTCGAATCAAAGGAATTTGATCAGATTTCGACAGAAATATGGCTGAGACGCAAAGAAAGTTCAAGGAGAGGGGCTACAAAAATGATCAGATTAATATTGCCGTTGGGAAAATTCTAAACAAAATGGACATGACGTTTTTCAAGGTCAGTCTCGCAAAAAGACCATTCTTGTGTTCTAACTACCCGCTATTCAAAGCGTTCTGAACAAATGAAGGGAATTGTTCACAAACATTGGCACATTCTAAAATCCGGTGATAGTCTCGGTAATGTGTTTTCGGACCTTCCCTTGGTCGTATTCTCGCGGGGCAGAAATCTCAGAGACCAATTGGTACACTCTGATTTACCACCCCAAGATATTCCTGAACAACGTCTATTTGCGCCCCTACTGGATGGAAATTACAAATGTAATGGCTGTGCTCAATGCAATGGCACTTATAAATGTAGACCCTTCAAACACCCACAAACAGGGAAATCGATCCCAATCAAAGGTGTTATTACGTGCTCCACTAAGGCAGTTATTTATCTTATAACATGTCCTTGTGGTAAAAATGATGTTGGTAAAACAAAGCGCGAAGTAAAAGTTCATATCTCAGAGCATCGTAGCACCATCAGGTGTAAAAACTTTACTTATCCAGTTGCGGCCCACTTCTTGGAGGCAGGCCACTCGATTTCGTCTCACCGTTATATTGGCATCGAACATGTCACCCTCCCTAGGAGAGGGGGTGACCTTGATAATTTATTGTTAAAACGAGAGGCTGCCTGGATCTTTAACTTAAAGACCCTTGCGCCCTTCGGTCTCAATGTAGACTTTTATCTGAAGCCATTCTTGTGATTATTGTGACTTTGCCATTGTAATTGTTTGTAAGCTTGTGTAGTCAAATTAATTTATGATCGTATGCTATCCATTTGTTGTTTGTATGCTGTTCTTTGTATGCCATTTTAATATTTGATAATTAACCAATGATATTAGGCCACTCTTGGCCATGATTACAGACACCTGTGTCTTTTGACACTACAAAAACAAGTCATTTGTGTTTGTGATTATACCCTGATGAAGACAGCTTGACTGTCAAAACGTTGGTAATTACATTTTTGCATCTGACCTCCTAGAGTGTGCGGCTCTCTTTTATTTTCAAGTTTTCTACTCCGCTAGCCAGCACCTCGCCTAAATAGGTGTGCCTTTCTTTTCCTTCTAGATGGTTCAGCTATATGCCCAAATGCTGAGTAAAGTCACAATCCTATTGCAGCTGGTTGCCTAACAATTGTACGTTAAATTAACATATATATTTTACAGTGTAGGATGACAGAACAGGATATTACATTCGCTAGTTGCCTAATAAATCAGCCACTGTCTGGCTCTGGAGGTCTTTAACTAATCACAGACAATGATACATTATACTGTAGTATCTGTCCTAATAGCCAAACAATCATACAACTTAGAATTTAATCTTTGAATCTTAGACTGATTCAATGTATTGGGCTTGCATTTCTAAGCGTGTGCTAGTATATAAAGTGATGACATTGCTGAGGTATTAGTAACATATTAGTATGAGGAGCATGCGACAACAACACCTTTGTAAGGGAAGTGGAGCTCTCAAACCTTTAAACCAATTGACAGAAAGAGCGTGACAGTTTCAAATACCCTATTTCACACTCCCAATCATGTATGTCACACAGCCAGTCACGCAGGCAGTGTTTCAATCCACCTGTTCCAAAATACTGCATTTGGAAAACACGAGTTGTATTAAGTCCATTTTACCATTCATGAGCAGCACCAGTCTGAAACAGCTGTTATAGAAGTGGCACAGAAAGACCCTGCTTGTCTCCTATCCTCCTCTCTCCTATCCTCCTCTCTCCTATCCCACTGGGTTGATAGACTAATGGTGTGTGCGTCAAAGAATTGTCAGACTCCAGCCACCCAAGTCATAGACTGTTCTCTCTGCTACCACACCGATGCACCATGTCTGGAACCAACAGGACCCTGAAAAGCTTCTATCCCCAAGCTACAAGACTGCTAAATAGTTAACCAAATATCTACCCAGACTATCTGCATTCTGCACTTTTTGCACTTTTTTAAAACTCATCACATATGCTACTGCTACTTTTCATTATCTGTCCTGTTGACTAGTCACTTTATTCCTAGTCATATGTACAAATCTACCTCAATTACCTCGTACCCCTGCACATCGACTCAGTACTGGTACCCCGTGTATAGAACCAAGTTATCTTTACTCATTGTGTATTTATTATTACATGTTATTACTTTTCAATGATTCTATTTTATTTCTCTCTGCATTGTTGGGAAGGGCCCGTAAGTAAACATTTCACTATTATTCTACACCTGTTGATGACGAAGCATGTGACGAATAAAATATGATTTGATTTGTGTGCGTGTCCGCGGGCAGATCCACTTGGCTACACTCTGCCACACTAAAAGGAGAGCTCTCTCACTGGCTTTGTTTTGCTAGGACTGGTCCCAGATTTGTTTGTGCTAATGATGACTCTCTTTCTCTCTCAGTATATTTATACACCACCTGGCAGAGTGAGTGACAGTTAGGGGGTGAGTGGTTACAAGGAAGGAAGAACAAGAGAGAAAGGGGGATGGGGATGGGGTTCTATGCAGTGTGGCCAGTGAAAATACTGTATATTGGCACTCTTCAACTGAATCCACTGTCTGAAGCAGAGAGGCTGTGTCAGTCACAGTGCAGAGGCTTATCGATGTACTCTGACCACCTTGCACATCAGTCCACTTAAAGGCAATTTGTGACACAATCTGATTTCTCCTGCTGGTCTGAACACCACAGGTTCAATACAGCCAGACTAGACAGAGTGAAGTTCACCTCACACCCCCATGTGTACTGCTTCTACCTTATGCAAGGCACAGGAAGAACCATAAATGAAGTAGCAGCATATAATTAAGCAATATCTCATGAGGGGGTGTGGTATATGGCCAATATACCACGGCTAAGGGCTGTTCTTACGCACAACGCATTGCAGAGTGCCTGGACACAGCCCTTAGCCGTGTTTAATTGGCCATATACCATAAACCCCCGAGGTGCTTTATTGCGATAAATTGGTTACCAACTTAATTAGAGCAGTAAAAATAAAAGCTTTGTCATACCCGTGGTCTGACATACATGCTGTCAGCCATTCAGCATTCAGGGCTCGAACCACCCAGTTTATAATGGGGAATATTCTCCCATTCTTTCACCAAACACAACTATCTTTTCCATATTCTTCCATCAAAATGTTTGCTCGACCTGCCTCCTGTTTCCCCACCATGGCAATGTTATCTCTAACCTTCAAACTGTAGGTGTTTGAGTGAGAGCAAATATGGAAGCTGTACATTTGAATTCTTCAGCCCCTGAGTTCTTCTGTTTCTTTATTTGTCTACTGGCCAGTCCCAGTGTTTTCAGGTAGCAGCATTAGCTCTGTCACAGTGACTGTTCTGGTACTCCCTGCATTACCTTGGTGATGGTTTCTCTCTGCTCTATATTTATGCTGGGACATAGACACTGGCAGGAATGTGTGAAGACCCTCCCACTCTGTCTGCCGTATTCTCTCTTTGTTCTTGTTTCCTTATTAGGATGCCGGTGGGCGGAGTTGGGAGGGTCGTCAGCTACATGGGAAACACCTGGGCCAGGTGTGTCCCAGGATAAATAGACCTCTTCCACATTCATGGAGGAGACTCTCTCCATGCAGACACCTTTTTAGATTGTGTTGTGGTTCTTGGTGGCCGTTTGTTTGCTTTGGTCCCTTTCAACAACCTGCATTATCACATTCATGCATGCAAAACACTCACTTACACTACTGATTACACACACCATTGTATATTTTCTTTAGTTGCTTTAGTTAATAAATATATATTTTGTTAAGCCTTATCTCCACGTTGTCTCCCTTTGTTACGGGCTTTGAGCCGGTTCGTGACAAATGCAAAGCAGTTACATCTCAAATATGAACACCTGAGGTGAGAGGTGGCTGCCTGAACGCAGTGCATTCTCATCATCACAGGCAGATAGGGTGGCTTGGGACCCTAAGTAGGCCAACAGGGGTTTGGCAGTTGTTTAGTTGGGAAAACATACAAACATAGGGATGTAAACAAAGGTTGGTGGAAACTACATATAGTCTTAAATAAGTTTGTCTTACATGTTATAACAAAGTCTAGTCAAGACTCATCATCAACATGGGTTATACCTGTAGGCTTTAAATAAAGTATTACTAATTTCCAAGCCATTAGAAAAGCCTCCAATCCTCAGGGCCAGACTGTTTCTTATCTAATTCCCAGAACCCATTAAGCAGGGGACACTGCATCACTGTTCCATTATCACAACGGTTACCCAACCATCAGTGTGCCATTATCACCACGGTTACCCAACCAGAACTGGAAATATAGGAACCCTGTGAGCTGCTTCTCCAAAGTGTTATGACAACACCTGTTACAAAAATAACGTTGTTTTATAACTCAGTAAAATGTTAATATGGATGTCGGAAGGATGTGCTGCCCATCTTTAAGGTTTAGTAGTATTTTGGTATTTTTCCCAATTAGACGCTGCCAAGGCAACGGCTACTCTTCCTGGGCTCCAGGAACAGGTACTAAACTGAACAGGCAGTTTGGTACCTTCAACACCTCGCACAAAGACCAAAAGTGATGCAGTCAATCTCTCCTCAACTTTGAGCCAAGAGAGATCACCTGCATGTTACTGACATTTGCCCCCCGTGTACATCTAAATGCAATATGTGCTGAACTGTTCTTGGCCAACTGCAATTTACCCATGTCCGTCTTTGCCGCACGTAACCATACAACTGGGCAGTAATCCGAGTGCAACAAAACTAGGGCCTGTAGGACCTGTCTGGTCGTCTGAGATGTCAAGAAAGTAGAGCAACGGCTTATCATGGACAAATCTCTTCCCATTTTAGCAACCATTGAGTCTATATGTTTTGATAACGACAGCTCACTAACTAGGGTTACACCCAACAGTTTAGTCTCCTCAACTTGCTCATTATTCAATAATAGATCTAGATGAGGTTTAGGGTTGAGCGAATGCTTTTCGTTTTTGAGATATTTAGCACCAGCCTATTAGTAGTTACTCATTCTAAAACTGACTGAAGCTCTATGCTAATGGTGCCAGTTGTTTATTTTACTGTGGTATGTACACGGTTGCGTCATCAGAATGCATAGCCACACAGGGTTTATTCAAGGTGATTGGAAGGTCATTAGTAAATCAGAAAACAAATATTTGCAATTATTTCACTTAAGTTACTCCTGAGCTTTTTAATATAGTTCTTTATATAACTGTTCCATAGTATATTTTCTTATCATTTCTGTTTAGTTTAGTTATATGACTTCTCAATTTACTGTATGTTTTCCAGTCTGCTGTGTTGTCAGACTTATTTGCTATTCCCTAACAGCTTGTGATGGACGGAGGATCCTGATAGGAAAATGGCCTTGACATCTTTTAGTCTGTTAATGTTAAAGTTGAGGCCTAATGAGCACTGACTGACTTCACAAGAATAGACGTCATGATGTAACTCTACAAGCCTTACAGTATGTAGCCTAACTATTCAGGTTTCTGATCTTTCAAACCAATCTTTTCAGTCATTATGCAAGATTATAATCTCAACTGAAATTATTTCTACGCTCCAACCTGAAGAAGACTCATGTTTATTGATTCTGTTCTGACAGCTTGCTATTTCTAGCCATAGGTGTCACGCCCTGACCTTAGTTCCTTTGTCTCTATTTTGGTTTGGTCGGGCGTGAGTTGGGGTGGGCATTCTATGTTGTTTTTCTATGTTTTCTTTTCTATGCGTTTGGCCTGGTATGGTTCCCAATCAGAGGCAGCTCTATATTGTTGTTTCTGATTGAGAACCATACTTAGGTAACCTTTTCCCACCTGGTGTTTGTGGGTGGTTGTTTCCTGTTTTCACCTTTCAGGACTGTTTCGATTTTCATTTCTTACATTCACTTGGTTATTTTGTATGTTCGTGTTCTGTTCTAATAAATAATCATGGACACTTACCACGCTGCGTTTCGGTCCAATCCTTCCTACTCCTCATCCGATGAAGACGAAGATCGTTACAATAGGTTTATGTCCGAAATGAGGTAGTTGACGTGGTAGTTGCTGTAATTAAAATAGCCGCTCAGCAACAATATCGATGTCAGCCTCTAAATAGCATATCCCCAGTAAAACGTGTTCCTTTAGAAGATATGTACGTCTTCATTATCACAGCTCAATGGACACATTTTTTTAACATTAGCTTGCGTTAACTAGGTCTGAACCAATTCATTTTTATTTAACTAAGCAAGTCAGTTAAGAACAAATTCTTATTTACAATGACGGCATACCTTGGCCAACTCTGGGCCAATTGTGCGCTGCCCTATGGGACTCCCAAACACGGCCAGTTATGATACAGCCTTGAATCGAACCAGGGTCTGTAGTGACGCCTCTAGCACTGAAATGCAGTGCTTTAGACCGCTGCGCCACTCGGGAGACCAATAATTAGACTACAGCAGAGGGTGTTGACTGTGTGTGTGTGTGCGTGCGTGCCTGGTGTGTCCCTAAAAGTGTTGACTGTGCCTGATTGGGCATACAGGGTGTGAGAAAGACAATGGGTCCATGATCCACCAGGGGCACAGAGTGTATGATGACAAGCCCATACAACACTAGATACTATTGGCAGTCCAGAATGATCCGTAATAGGGCTATTAGGGCAACAACTCCAGAATGACAGGAAGGTTCCTGTAGGGTAGTAAAGAAGACCCAAGTTTGAATCCAGTCAGTTACATCAGGAGGTTTGGAAATGGACAGGAAGGACAGATGGCTTCAGGTGACGAGGACAGCAGTCTGTCACATTACAAAGTGTCCAGATTTATTAACCAGAATGAGCCATCGCAGGCCTCCCCTCTGTGCAGATCTCCCTTTCTCCCTCTCTGAATATGTCAAGAAAGTTCACGCTAGTCACGTGATTTCTCTTAGACAGCTGACAGACAATACCTTTATACAGTCCTGTTTACTCTGATAAACAAGTGTAATGACTCCAATAACCTACCCTGGGTTATTGATTAGAGGAACCACACGTCTAAATATACTCATGCTTTCATAATCTCAGTGTAAGGGTGGTGTGGGACTGGGACCTTCATAATCTCAGTGTATGGGTGGTGTGGGACTGGGACTTTCATAATCTCAGTGTATGGGTGATGTTGGGACTGGGACTTTCATAATCTCAGTGTATGGGTGGTGTGGGACTGGGACTTTCATAATCTCAGTGTATGGGTGGTGTGGGACTGGGACTTTCATAATCTCAGTGTATGGGTGGTGTGGGACTGGGACTTGCTCTTCCCTAATCCAGTGAGATCGTAAACTAACTTTTTAATTTTACCATTTTATTCAACAGCAAATATAAACAGTACATATTATTTGGACCACAAAGAGTAGACAACACAACTACAGTGAGACAGTGACAAAGGCCGGGATTCAATTCATAGCGCAGCACACTGGACAGACGACAATATGGCTTTTAAAGGCATTTTCTCTGACGTTCACGGAGGTCACATTCACTGTAATTGCTGTGCATATTGGCTCAATCAGAAATTCTCTTTAAATGTCAAGCAGGCTATAACGCGTATCTTGCGCAGATTGTATTGAATCCCGGCCTAACACTAACATAGTCACAAACACGGTTATGTTCCGTCTTCTTAGAACACCTGTGGACTGCACAGCACAGGCATAGCTGTGATTATCAAGCAGCCTCAGATAAAAAAGACTTGGATCTCACTAGGTATTAACTAATGTGAGGAAACCTGACAGGGAGCCATCGATAAACATTACAAGAAGCATTCAACATGCTCCATTTCCAGAGCCCAATTAAATACCAATTCCATTCACTTTCACTTTGCAGCCAGGAGATCTTACTGACACAATGCCTTTGTCACAGAGTGTATTCATTCACAAAGGACACCAGACCTTAATTATCTAAAAAAGCAAGCCAAGGGTGAAGGAGGTAAGGAAACAGACAGATAACCTGCGGGCATGGCGTCAGCTCTCAATAGGCTATTACTGCTGTATGATTCATCAAGGGGAGATTAGTTCCATTAACCCCAGTAGAAGAGGGCTGCCTGGGGGGAAAGGAGCTGGTTGGCTGGGGCTCGCCTCCCTCATTACTAGGGTTTAGTGGATCTAGAATATGCCTGGTGTTAGTCATTACCTCTACCACAACAGGGAGAGGGAAGATAAGCTGAGATAAGATGAGAGGATAGATAATATAATAATATACTGTATATGCCATTGATAGAGAAGAGATAGAGGAGCAGATGATAGAGGAAGAGAGGGATGGAGGTGAAGGAAGATAATGAAATCAAACGTGTAGTAACTGAGTATGTGAGTATAATTGAGTCACATACATTAGGGGAGAGTGGGTTTGGTTCTCACAATTTTAATTGTATTTTATGAGTACTGTGACAAGCTACCCCTGTCCCGAACTAACCCAGCCCAGCTCTCAGCTACGTTGATACAGTGTCTCTGTTATTCAGCCTATCTGAGCCTCATAACCTTCAAAGAACTGACACACAAGATGAAACTGATGCATATGGCAAAACCTCACAGGAGGCATTGTCTCTTCCTTCTCTCCTCTCTGCTCTCTCTGGGGCTGGTTGGTTATTGTGCCAGGCCTAAAAACAACCGCCTACACAGGAACAGACTCGACAGGAGGGGAGCGCTACATCACCACTTTTGGCTCCCGCCCTATTCCCATATCTGAAATTAAAATAATCTCCACTGAAACGTCACATAAAGCACTCCGTTTAAATATGCATGCTCTGTTGTCCAGGACTGCATTACCCAGCATTCCTAGAGTGCTCTCTGAGCCACAGGATGTTAATTCATAGGGAGGTTGCACACATTTAACAATGATATGCTACTTATCATTTTATCTATAACAATTTATTAAAGTTTTTTTTTTATGTAACTTTACACATTTATTTTGGGATTCCACCCCTGTAAACATAATCTCTTTAATGATGCTCTCTTTCTAAAATGACCAGTCGAAATTGTTGCAACCCCTATTACTAGCCTGTTCAACTCTCTTTCGTATCGTCTGAGATATCCAAAGATTGGAAAGCTGCTGCGGTCATCCCCCTCTTCAAAGGGGGAGACAATCTTGACCCAAACTGCTACAGACCTATATCTATCCTACCCTGCCTTTCTAAGGCCTTCGAAGCCAAGTTAACAAACAGATTACCGACCATTTCGAATCCCACCCTACCTTCTCCGCTATGCAATCTGGTTTCCGAGCTGGTCATGGGTGCACCTCAGCCACGCTCAAGGTCCTAAACGATATCATAACCGCCATCGATAAGAGACAATACTGTGCAGCTGTATTCATCGACCTGGCCAAGGCTTTTGACTCTGTCAATCACCACATTCTTATCGGCAGGCTCAGCAGCCTTGGTTTCTCTAATGACTGCCTCGCCTGGTTCACCAACTACTTCTCAGACAGAGTTCAGTGTGTCAAATCAGAGGGCCTGTTGTCCGGACCTCTGGCAGTCTCTATGGGGGTGCCACAGGGTTCAATTCTTGGGCCAAGTCTTTTCTCTGTATACATCATTGATGTCGCTCTTGCTGCTGGTGATTCTCTGATCCACCTCTACGCAGACGACACCATTCTGTATACTTCTGGCCCTTCTTTGGACACTGTGTTAACTAACCTCCAGACGAGCTTCAATGCCATAGAACTCTCCTTCCGTGGCCTCCAACTGCTCTTCAATGCATGTAAAACTAAATGCATGCTCGTCAACCGATCGCTGCCCGCACCTTCCCGCCCATCCAGCATCACTACTCTGGACGGTTCTGACTTAGAATATGTGGACAACTACAAATACCTAGGTGTTTGGATAGACTGTAAACTCTCCTTCCAGACTCACATTAAGCATCTCTAATCCAAAATTAAATCTAGAATAGGCTTCCTATTTCGCAACAAAGCATCAATCACTCATGCTGCTAAACATGCCCTCGTAAAACTGACTATTCTGCCGATCCTTGACTTCGGTGATGTCATTTACAAAATAGCCTCCAACACTCTACTCAGCAAACTGGATGTAGTCTATCACAGTGCCATCCGCTTTGTCACCAAAGCCCCATATACTACCCACCACTGCGACCTGTATGCTCTCGTTGGCTGGCCCTCGCTGCATATTCGTCGCCAAACCCACTGGCTCCAGGTCATCTATAAGTCTTTGCTAGGTAAATCCCCGCCTTATCTCAGCTCACTGGTCACCATAGCAGCACCCACCTGTAGCACGCTCTCCAGCAGGTATATTTCACTGGTCACCCCCAAATCCAATTCCTCCTTTGGCCGCCTTTCCTTCCAGTTCTCTGCTGCCAATGACTGGAACAAATTGCAAAAATCACTGAAGCTGGAGACTCATATCTCCCTCACTAACTTTAAGCACCAGCGGTCAGAACAGCTCACACATCACTGCACCTGTACATAGCCCATCCAACTACCTCATCCCCATACTGATATTTATTTAATTTGCTACTTTGCACCCCAGTATCTCTACTTGCACATTCATCTTCTGCACATCTATCACTTCAGTGTTGATTGCTAAATTGTAATTATTTTGCCACTATGGCCTATTTATTGCCTTACCTCCCTTATCTTACCTCATTTGCACACACTGTATATATACTTTTTTTCTATTGTGTTATTGACTGTATGTTTGTTTATTCCATGTGTAACTCTGTGTTGCTGTTTGTCGCACTGCTTTATCTTGGACAGGTCGCAGTTGTAAATGAGAACTTGTTCTCAACTAGCCTACCTGGTTAAATAAAGGTAAAATAAAATAAAACAATAAAAAATAATTTACCTGATGACACGTGAGTGGAGAAGGAAACCCACATAAAACAATACAACAGTTTGCAAAAGGAATAATACAGTACTTACTATAGAATTATGTAGTAAACTGTAGTACACTGTAGAATACTATACTACACACTGTAGTATCCCTTGAGCACGTGTTGTATTTACTATAGAATGTTGTAGTATACTGTAGACTATAGTAAACACTGCAGTATTATCCTCAAAGAAAAACTGTGGTAAATACTACAGAAATGTCCACAAAAACACTACAGTCTTAAAAAAAGTATTTTATTTTAATTATAGTAAATACTACAGTATTTAATTAGCATATAACCTGCCCATTCCCCTCCCCATGTCCCAATATGTGCCACAAAGTAAGAAACCTACATGCCAAGTATAGATGATATATTGTGTTTCTTAAATACTACAGTATTTAATTAGCATATAACCTGCCCATTCCCCTCCCCATGTCCCAATATGTGCCACAAAGTAAGAAACCTACATGCCAAGTATAGCTGATATATTGTGTTTCTTAACAGGCTAAAGAAAAAGGCAGAAGCACTGAATTTTTCTGTCAGAACGCAGTCCTACCTACAGTACCTACAGGTTATGGAAAATCTGCTCTTTTATTATTTCTTCATTAGGTTTCCTCAAGGAGAAAGCCCCGCATTTCTATGTCAAACATAAATAAACAAAAACACTTTAGTAAATACTACAGTAACGTCCCTCAAAAACACTATAGTAAATACTACAGTATACTCCAGTCTGCAAAAACACTACAGTAATAACTATAGTATATACTATGTTTTTACGACAGTATTTATACTATAGTAAACTGTAAATACTACAGTATACTACAGTAGATACTACAGTATTCCCTGTAATGTTCTTGTGGACTTCAATACAGTAAATACTACAGTAATTACTATAGTATATACTGCTCTGTTTTTACCTACTTTTTAAAAAAGGACTTCAATACAGTGAATACTACACTAAAGTCTGCAAAAACACTACAGTACATACTATAGTATTCCTACCATAGTATACACTATAGTATTTTTTCATGTGGGTAGTCACTTCATACAACACACATTTCTTTCTCCAAGTTTCCTGTCCTTGCGTTCACAACTCGATTACCTTTGACCTTTTTCAAAAAGAGGCGAGGAGGGGATGGAGGATGGAGGAGAGGAGGTGAGCAAAACCAATTGAGATTCTCCCATACAGACTTCCTTCTTCTCGCCGGATCCAGCACTGATGGAGTACAGCAGTGAGTGAAAAGTTGAACCATCTCTCCAAAGAGCAGGCAATGCTAACATGGAGGACTCTCCCGTCAAAACAACATGTACTACGGTGACCTTAAAGCAAATGTTAACACCATAAACCATGATGAAGGATGTCATTTAATTTCAATGCCATATTACATTTCAAGAGTCTCTACCACAAGAAATGTCATGCAAATTCAGATTTTAACATCCATCTTACAGTTATAAATGGGATGTGTTTAGTGTGTAAGAACTGATGAAATAAATACAGATTCTCTGCCATAAAACATTCTAAATAAATGTATGAGACAACCAGATTGATTGATAACCATAGCATTAAGGTTTGGTTCACTTTATATATTAGCACACACTTACAAATGCAAGCCAGTCTGTCTTTGATTCAATGATTTCATTCTAAGTAGTATGATTCAATTGTGGATATTGGGACAGAGACTACAGTATACAGTAATGTCAATAATGTCATTGTCTGCCATTGGTTAAAGACCTCCAGAGCCAGACAGTGGCTGTGTGCAAACTATGAGTGTCATCACGCCTTACAGTTGCTCTGATTTATTAGGCAACTAGCGAATATAATATCCTGTTCTGTCATCCTACAACTCTCATAAAATATTCAGTTTTTGTCATCTTAAAATATTTAGTTTTTGTCATTCTATATGACTCATCAACATGTCCACATCCTACAGTAGTTACAGTAGTATTGATTTCCTAGCTGAAAGCACTAAAGTATAATCCAGAGTCTACATTTTATTCTCACCTGCTTTGGCTGGCGTGTGCAGTGTGGCACCCCATTTCATTCATTACAGAAAAATACTAGTGAAAAATGGAATTAGTACCTTCATACTCACTACTTGAGCACTTAATTTACAGTACACATAAAAGTATTTGATTTAATCATCTGTATTTGATTTAATCATCTGTTTTTTTTTTAATCAATTTATCAAGCAACAACACTGAGATCCAGGAGCTTCAATTAGCCGGGCCAATAAATCGTTATGAAGCGTGATAAAGATTTGAAGCATGATTGGATGACTTTTCATTAGATTACCCTGAGTAATAACAAAATGTTATTGATTTTAAGCTGTAATTGTATGTATGTATGTATGTATGTATGTATGTATGTATATATATATATATTTATGTATATATATGTGAGAGACGGACTGTTGTTTCCTCTCTCTTTGTCAAAAAAAGTTTATTAAAAAGAAATATCACATCTCAAGTGTTTTTGAGTGTGTGATAGTGCTGCTTTTCCGCAGGAGGCGGAAGTTCTATCAAACATTGGAACCTTTGATCTGAGCAATGGGAGAAGGAGCAGTATTCAAATACAGTACAATGTTACCAAACCATGTTTGGTTCTTCAGTTCTTCAGACATACTAGTTCTTCCCACAGAAAACTGTGTTTGTGTTAACTTTATATATAATAACAACAGAACTAAGTCACATCTTTTATGGCACATGTTGACGAGTTTCTTGTGTCTGTCTCAAAGGATCATTAGTTAAATGGTTACTCAGTGTGTCAAACTCAGTTTCACACACAGTTACACAGCTGCACATAAATCTCTTGCAGAGCTCACACAAAGTGATTATGATTATTCAGCATCTGACTGTGTGAAATTGTCTCTTCTATCAGCAGTAGCTAAAGACCCACATGTTCTCTACCTCCTCTTATTTCATTAATGAATATTACAGTCCGTTCCCTATTGCTGTCTGTGTTTCGGAAAGTTAACTGTCCAACCAGATGTTATTGCCTGTACAATGTAATCCTGACAAAGTGCGGGAAAATGACAAGAGGGAATCTAGAATGCCACTGTGCCACAACCAGGGACTTTCGTAATGTCTCAAATGTATGTTTATTGGTGTGTGTGTGTGTATGTGTGTGCCTGCCTCTCTTTTTTCAGAGGAACTGTAATGATGACAGTTAGCTGGGTTTGGAGTGATTAAGACAAATTGAGTAATTTTTACAGCAATAAGAAGCCTGTAATCCAGACTCCTGACCTTTAACACTAGCTGGAACCAAGGGATGAGAACATTACACTACTGTTCCTCAAAGTTGATTAGACTTTGTCTGCTGTGACGCTGTGTCTCTTCCTCCATTGGTATGCAGAGACACATCGTTTGTCATGGAGGAATATTACGAAGATTTTTCTCTCTATTTTTTCTCTCTCCTTAAGCAGAGCAGGCAGGCACGCGGGATGACGCCCCCACAGTGCATTAACATCCTCGGCGCGGCGCCGGCCTTGAAGACATCAGAGACACAGTGGAGGCGCGTGTCATTAACTGTCGCAGTGTGTCAGTCAGCACTGGAGAGAGAGGGGTAGACTGTGGAGACATATGGACCGGATTCACAAATAGGCAGTTGTCCCAAATGGGACCCTGTTCTCTGGTAAAAAGTAGTGCACTATAGGGAATATGATGCCATTAGGGACAAAGTCATAGTCTTCAAGTAGGAGTGTTGATATACTGAAGGATCCATTCGGACTGAAGATCAGTACTCCTACTCTTAGATGCTTTTTTAAATATGGGCCCAGGTCTTCTTCCCTGACCACTCTCTCTTTATACACAGCATCATTTATAATCCAGGTAGGCCAGTTGAAAACCAGGTACGCCAGTTGAAAACAAGTTCTCATTTACAACTGCGACCTGGCCAAGATAAAGCAAAGCAGTGCGACAAAAACAACAACAACAAACAACAACACAGAGTTACACATGAGATAAACAAACATACAGTCAATAACACAATATACAAATCTATGTACAGTGTGTGAAAATGTAGTAAGACTTGGGAGGTAAGGTAATAAATAGGCAATAGTGGCAAAATAATTACAATTAGGCATTGGAGTGGTAGATGTGCAGATGATGATGTGCAAGTAGAGATACTGGGGTGCAAAAGAGCAACAAAAAAATATAACAACATGGGGATGAGGTGAGTTGATGAGATGAGTTGGGTGTGCTATTTACAGATGGGCAGTGTACAGGTACAGTGATCAGTGAGCTGCTCTGACAGCTGATGCTTAAAGTTAGAGCGGGAGATCTAAGTCTCCAGCTTTAGTCATTGGCATCAGAGAACTGGAAGGAATGGCGGCCAAAGGAGGTGTTGGCTTTCGGGATGACCAGTGAAATATACCTGCTGGAGCGCATGCTACTGGTGAGTGTCGCTGTGGTGACCCGTGAGCTGAGATAAGGCAGGATTTTACCTAGCAAAGACTTATAGATGACCTGGAGCCAGTGGGTGTGGCGACGAATATGAAGCGAGGGCCAGCCAACGACAGCGTACAGGTAACAGTGGTGGGTAGTATATGGGGCTTTGGTGACAAAACGGATGGCACTGTGATAGACTACATCCAGTTTGCTGAGTAGAGTGTTGGAGGCTATTTTGTTTGGCAGCATGAGTGAAGGAGGCTTTGTTGCGAAATAGGAAGCCAATTCTAGATTTCATTTTGGATTGGAGATGCTTAATGCGAGTCTGGAAGGAGAGTTTACAGTCTAACCAGACACCTAGGTATTTCTAGTTGTCCACATATTCTAAGTCAGAACTGTCCAGAGTAGTGATGCTAGTTGGGTGGGCGGGTGCGGGCAGCGATCGGTTGAAGAGCATGCATTTAATTTTACTAGTATTTAAGAGCAGTTGGAGGCCATGGAAGGAGAGTTGTATGGCATTGAAGCTTGTTTGGAGGTTAGTTAACACAGTGTCCAAAGAAAGGCCAGATGTATACAGAATAGTGTCGTCTGCGTAGAGGTGGCAAGAGCGACATCATTGGTATAGACAGAGAAAAGAGTCGACCCAAGAATTGAACCCTGTGGCATAGAGAATACCAGAGGTCCAGACAACAGGCCCTCCGATTTGACACACTGAACTCTGTCTGAGAAGTAGTTGGTGAACTAGGCGAGGCAGTCATTTGAGAAACCAAGGTTATTGAGTCTGCCGATAAGAATGTTGTGATTGACCGAGTCGAAAGGCTTGGCCAGGTCGATGAAGACGACTGCACAGTACTGTCTTTTATCGATGGCGGTTATGATATCGTTTAGGACCTTGAGCGTGGCTGAGGTGCAGCCATGACCAGCTCGGAAACCAGATTGCATAGCGGAGAAGGTAGGGTGGGATTCGAAATGGTCGGTGATCTGTTTGCAATCCGGTGATCGGATCTACTATCATAATTCCATCACTCTGTCGCCTCAGATAATTTTTCTGCGCAGAAATGAAAATTGTAGAGCATTCAAGGTTTAAAAACGCTTTGTAATATCCACTTAAAAAATGTCAGAATTGATTTGCCCTATCAAAAAATGTATCAAACCTTACAAAAATGTCCATTAATTATAATCCACATAATAATTCCCATTTCCTGTTGCTGCAGGATTATTTTCCTGCCGTGAGAAGCAGAGTCAAATTAAGATAATGCATCTGTACGATTTATTAAACTGCTCGACCGAGACTCTATATATTTGTAAATACAGTGGGGAGTATTTGATACACTGCCGATTTTGCAGGTTTTTCTACTTACAAAGCATGTAGAGGTCATAGGTATCATAGGTACACTGTGAGAGATGGAATCTAAAACAAAAATCCAGAAAATCACATTGTATGATTTTTAAGTAAATAATTTGCATATTATTGCATGACCTAAGTATTTGATACATCAGAAAAGCAGAACTTAATATTTGGCACAGAAACCTTTGTTTGCAATTACAGAGATCATATCTTTCCTGTAGTTCTTGACAAGGTTTGCAGACACTGCAGCAGGGATTTTGGCCCACTCCTCCATACAGACCTTCTCCAGATCCTTCAGGTTTCGGGACTGTCGCTGGGCAATACGGACTTTCAGCTCCCTCCAAAGATGTTCTATTGGGTTCAGGTCTGGAGACTGGCTAGGCCACTCCAGGACCTTGAGATGCTTCTTACGGAGCCACTCCTTAGTTGCCCTGGCTGTGTGTTTCGGGTCAATGTCATGCAGGAAGACCCAGCCACGACCCATCTTCAATGCTCTTACTGAGGGAAGGAGGTTGTTGGCCAAGATCTAGCGATACATGGCCCCATCCATCCTCCCCTCAATACAATGCAGTTGTCCTGTCCCCTTTGCAGAAAAGCATCCCCAAAGAATGATGTTTCCAACTCCATGCTTCACGGTTGGGATGGTGTTCTTGGGGTTGTACTCATCCTTCTTCTTCCTCCGAACACGGTGAGTGGAGTTTAGACCAAAAAGCTCTATTTTTGTCTCATCAGACCAGATGACCTTCTCCCATTCCTCCTCTGGATCATCCAGATGGTCATTGGCAAACTTCAGACGGGCCTGGACATGTGCTGGCTTGAGCAGGGGGACCTTGCGTACGCTGCAGGATTTTAATCCATGACGGCGTAGTGTGTTACTAATGGTTTTCTTTGAGACTGTGGTCCCAGCTCTCTTCGGGTCATTGACCAGGTCCTGCCGTGTAGTTCTGGGCTGATCCCTCACCTTCCTCATGATCATTGATGCCCCACGAGGTGAGATCTTGCATGGAGCCCCAGACCGAGGGTGATTGACCGTCATCTTGAACTTCTTCCATTTTCTAATAATTGCACCAACAGTTGTTGCCTTCTCACCAAGCTGCTTGCCTATTGTCCTGTAGCCCATCCCAGCCTTGTGCAGGTCTACAATTTTATCCCTGATGTCCTTACACAGCTCTCTGGTCTTGGCCATTGTGGAGAGGTTGGAGTCTGTTTGATTGAGTGTGTGGACAGGTGTCTTTTATACAGGTAACGAGATCAAACAGGTGCAGTTAATACAGGTAATGAGTGGAGAACAGGAGGGCTTCTTAAAGAAAAACTAACAGGTCTGTGAGAGCCGGAATGCTTACTGGTTGGTAGGTGATCAAATACTTATGTCATGCAATAAAATGCAAATTAATTACTTAAAAATCATACAATGTGATTTTCTTAATTTTTGTTTTAGATTCAATCTCTCACAGTTGAAGTGTACCTATGATAAAAAAAAATTACAGACCTCTACATGCTTTGTAAGTAGGAAAACCTGCAAAATCGGCAGTGTATCAAATACTTGTTCTCCCCACTGTTTGTCATACTTGACATACAGTGCCTTGCGAAAGTATTCGGCCCCCTTGAACTTTGCGACCTTATGCCACATTTCAGGCTTCAAACATAAAGATATAAAACTGTATTTTTTTGTGAAGAATCAACAACAAGTGGGACACAATCATGAAGTGGAACAACATTTATTGAATATTTCAAACTTTTTTAACAAATCAAAAACTGAAAAATTGGGCGTGCAAAATTATTCAGCCCCCTTAAGTTAATACTTTGTAGCGCCACCTTTTGCTGCGATTACAGCTGTAAGTCGCTTGGGGTATGTCTATCAGTTTTGCACATCGAGAGACTGAATTTTTTTCCCATTCCTCCTTGCAAAACAGCTCGAGCTCAGTGAGGTTGGATGGAGAGCATTTGTGAACAGCAGTTTTCAGTTCTTTCCACAGATTCTCGATTGGATTCAGGTCTGGACTTTGACTTGGCCATTCTAACACCTGGATATGTTTATTTTTGAACCATTCCATTGTAGATTTTGCTTTATGTTTTGGATCATTGTCTTGTTGGAAGACAAATCTCCGTCCCAGTCTCAGGTCTTTTGCAGACTCCATCAGGTTTTCTTCCAGAATGGTCCTGTATTTGGCTCCATCCATCTTCCAATCAATTTTAACCATCTTCCCTGTCCCTGCTGAAGAAAAGCAGGCCCAAACCATGATGCTGCCACCACCATGTTTGACAGTGGGGGTGGTGTGTTCAGCTGTGTTGCTTTTACGCCAAACATAACGTTTTGCATTGTTGCCAAAAAGTTCAATTTTGGTTTCATCTGACCAGAGCACCTTCTTCCACATGTTTGGTGTGTCTCCCAGGTGGCTTGTGGCAAACTTTAAACAACACTTTTTATGGATATCTTTAAGAAATGGCTTTCTTCTTACCACTCTTCCATAAAGGCCAGATTTGTGCAATATACGACTGATTGTTGTCCTATGGACAGAGTCTCCCACCTCAGCTGTAGATCTCTGCAGTTCATCCAGAGTGATCATGGGCCTCTTGGCTGCATCTCTGATCAGTCTTCTCCTTGTATGAGCTGAAAGTTTAGAGGGACGGCCAGGTCTTGGTAGATTTGCAGTGGTCTGATACTCCTTCCATTTCAATATTATCGCTTGCACAGTGCTCCTTGGGATGTTTAAAGCTTGGGAAATCTTTTTGTATCCAAATCCGGCTTTAAACTTCTTCACAACAGTATCTCGGACCTGCCTGGTGTGTTCCTTGTTCTTCATGATGCTCTCTGCGCTTTTAACGGACCTCTGAGACTATCACAGTGCAGGTGCATTTATACGGAGACTTGATTACACACAGGTGGATTGTATTTATCATCATTAGTCATTTAGGTCAACATTGGATCATTCAGAGATCCTCACTGAACTTCTGGAGAGAGTTTCCTGCACTGAAAGTAAAGGGGCTGAATAATTTTGCACGCCCAATTTTTCAGTTTTTGATTTGTTAAAAAAGTTTGAAATATCCAATAAATGTCGTTCCACTTCATGATTGTGTCCCACTTGTTGTTGATTCTTCACAAAAAAATACAGTTTTATATCTTTATGTTTGAAGCCTGAAATGTGGCAAAAGGTCGCAAAGTTCAAGGGGGCCGAATACTTTCGCAAGGCACTGTAGCACATTCATAATCTATACTGAATTTCATATTGCGTACATATCATTTTATTACTATACATATTACCTTCATCTAATTTCCTGTTATTTGACTTTGACTGATTATCATTTATTTTGATTATTGTACAGTAATATTTCACTGCACCTTGGCATAATTCTAGCCTGAGAGATCTAGAGGATATGTTTATTGATGCACAATATCAGATCATGTTTTATAACTTTATCGTTGTCTTAGTTGCCCCGAGCAAATCGTTTTATGAGTCTGTCTTTCTTCCCAAAGGTTGTAGGCTACCTTTTCTACCCCTCTTCATGTGAAGAAATAGGAAAGAAATGAATGTAATATCGAAAGGGACAACTCTGAGCCACTGATGTTCAGGTTTTAAAATGATTGTCCATCTGTCACCAGAGAGAATATGGCAGACATGCAGACTAACAAGGAATAGCTGTGGGCACTTGTGGGGTTCTTCTCATAACAAGGAAATTACTACCATTCACTGTCCTGTCCATTTGTACATCACTATCTGTTATTTGGATGTCGCCAACAAAACAATAAACAATACGACCGTGCCGCTTAACAGGGCCATGCTGCCTCTAACAAAGTCAACCACCCATACTGAAAGGAGGGGAAAAGGGCTACCTAAGTATGATTCCCGATCAGAGAGAACGATAGACAGCTGTTTCTATAAGGAAACATAGAAAACAAAACATAGAATGCCCACCCCACATCACACCCTGACCTAACAAAATAGAGAAATAGAGAAATAAAACGTCTCTCTAAGGTCAGGGCGTGACACTATCAGTGCTGTGAGAGAAGCCTGTTAAATTATGTCCCGTCTTGCCTATAGCAAATCATAACACAGAGAAGCAATTATTATTAGTTAATAATTAACTCACCCAGTTAAAACATCCACTGTGTAACTGATGAGGCCCGGAATAAAAACAAAAAAATTATTCCTCTCTCTCTCTGTCTCTCTCTAGCTCTCCTCTCTCTCTTCTCTACAGAAATATTCTTATGGTCCATGTATTATTCATCATATTTGATTTGCTTCAAAAAGAGATACCCCTGCACAAAGGGAAAGAAAATGAAAGATTAATGGAAGTAATTTATGATGAGAGTAAAATATATTAGGCAGAGTGCCGGCTAACGCACAACACATCTTAAACTGTCTGAATACGGCAGGGATCAGAATAAGAAAACCTAGCTATAGGCCTAGATTAGATACAGCACAAGATTCTTATTTTAAGGGAAAACAGTTTGTGTCAAAACATCAGCAAATCTACAAACAATGTATAGCTTCAGAATGTGTTAAAAACCACGATGGATTGTCAGTTCAATCATAGCTCAACGAATTGGAGAGTGGTACATTTCCCCAGCTTAATCCCTCAGCTTTATAGCCATTCGGCTGCAACACAATTCACAACTGTGCCTGAGAGAAAACAACAAACAACAAATTTGTGTGATATTAAAATCACTTAATCTTACTGGTTTGTGCGTTTCAGAGATTAATTTCGTACAAGGGAAATAGGAAATGCATTTCCGTAGAAAAAGTTTTGAACCTTCCTGACTGTAATAATAAGCACTGCTCCAGACTGGTGTGGAAGGAGAAAAAAATCAGTATGTGAGGCTGTGTGAATAATTAGAAAGTTTCAACCTCTTAATAATAGTCTCACCCATGCTGTGCTCTGTCAAAGCTTCTCTAGGCAGGTCCTAATCAGTCATCTCACCTGGCTGTCAATTATCTCAGCTACAGGAAAAGGTATTGATATGTTAGGCACAAGCCAAAAAACTACAAAATATACTTTCTTTCAGAATATCTGGAGATGACGCAGACAGGCATTCTGTTTAATATTAGGTTAGTAAGAGTACTGCTGCCTGCCCCTCAGCCCATTTAACATCGGACAGATCAGGTAACTTGACCTCTGGGCACAGAAAACCAATCAACATCTATTCCACATCGGTTCAATGTCATTTCGTTGAAATGACATGGAAACAACGTTGATTCAACCAGTGTGTGCCAGTAGGGTGCTAATTATTCAAAACAAGTAGGAGTTTCCAGAATATCATAAAACTGAAATCCAGGGCCTATATTTATAAAGTATCTCAGAGTAGGATTGCTCTGCCCCATTGTCCATGTAATCGTACTCATTATGTGTAACGGCCGTTGGTGGAAGAAGGTGAGGACCAAAGCGTAGCGTGGTACGTGTTCATCATTTATTAAATGGAACTGACCACTAAATACAAAGTAATAAAAAGAACAAGCGAAACAGCTCCATCAGGTACAAAACATGAAGAAACTACCCACAAAACCCATGTGGGCAAGAGCTACCTAAGTATGGTTCTCAATCAGAGACAACGATAGACAGCAAAAAAAAGGAACATAGAATGCCTACCTGAGTCACACCCTGGCCTAACCAAAATAGAGAATAAAAGCCTCTCTATGGTCAGGGCGTGACATTATGACCTAAAAGACTAAACAAATCCTAGATCAGCACATACTCTGAGAATATTTTTGTATATGGGCCCTGGAGGTGAGATGATCTGAAACGAGAAGGGTTTAGGTGACTTTGTAGGATAGGCTAATGTAAACTGAACTGTTCCAGGGGTAATGCACGTCATCTTTAAGATGGAAGCATTATGGAAACTTTATGAGGCCAAGGTCTGTGAGTTCCTGACCAATCAGTCTGGCTTGATCTGTATTCAAGAATTATTACATTTTCAGAACAGCCAAAACTCTGGTGTGAGGGAAAGAGCAACCTTTTACATTTTTAATAGGAATGAAATGAATCCCAACTTGTGTATTCCTCTCAGACAGGCTGACTCTGAATTCATCACAGTAAACATTGTCTCTCTCTCCCTCTCTTTTTAAGAATTCAATTGACTTAACATAAACGCCTGAAGTTACCCATTAAACAGTGTTTGTTTAAATATTTCAGGATGTATTACAGTCCAGCAAAATGTCATGCCTAAATAATGAGTAGTGGTTTGCAGGCGTTGTTTATTTTGAGGGAGAGAGAAAGAGAGACACTGACTAACTGACTGACTGACTGTGGACTGTGAGAATAATGCAATGGTAATGTCTCTTAAACAGATTCAGTTCACTGAGGCTGTATGAAAGCAGCAGGTCATATAAAGGTTTGGTGATGTGTTCTGGTAATATGAAATAAATGAGCAGAATGGTAATGTGTCTAGAGTTCATTAAGGTTTCACAGGCTATGAAGCCCAGAGAGAAAGGCCAGCATTTTTTATCATTAAAGAGACGGCATATTGTGCATATGTAACAGATGGGTATCTGTGAAACTCACTCCTCAGCCTGAGGTGTCAGGATGTTTGCGAGGCAGAGGTCCCGAGTTTGATTCTCGGTATGAGGTGTATCGGGGAAGAGGTACAGCTAAGCCAGCACAGTGAAGTATTTTAAAATAGTGAGCTGAACCACTGGGTTTGTTGTGGAGTAAATGTCGTAGATGGGGATCTGTGAAACTCATTCCTCAGCATGAAGTATTGCCACTTGTGCCACTGATTTGTGGCCTTTTTCAGTAGCGTGATTGGTTAGGATGCTTCAGAAGGTTAGTCACGTTTGTTTGAGAGGCAGACGTCCCAAATTCAAGTCTCGGTATGAGCTGGATCGGGGCTAAGCAAGCAGTGAGATGTCCTTTACATATAATCGTTTAAAATATGGATTTAGAAAAGTAACTTGAGGTATAATATATTGTGGACAGATATATGTGCGTAACCATAGAATCTGTCGCGAAGGGATGGGGTGTGTGGGACAATGAGCAGCGAGTCATTGATTATTTTGACTTATCAAGATTGGGCGAATGCGGTACTTAAAGTGCTTTGCTTCGACTGCCTCACACATGTGCCCACATGGGCTTTGGTTGAGAGTTTAATTTTGCATGGGTGGAGACCTCACAAACCAGAACTCTCAATTTCTAACATATAGACCCAGAATTTAATCATGCAGCTGACCAAATTATGCCAGATTTTAGTTATGGGTTAACCAAGATTACTTGAGGTACCTTGGTTGTATAATGTGATGAATATGCACACACGTGATCTGGTCAATGGTTGCTAGGGGCTTATAAAAAAAACTGGAGAGGACAAACAGGTTGCATATTGACACTAGGGTTGCAACAGTTCACCAAACTGCTCAGTATGTATTGCAGTTTTGGGGTCACAGTTCGGTTCAGTTTCGGTACAGCAGGAAAATGAAATGTCATTCACAATCTTCAGCATTCACAATGTTCCTTGCATTGTCTGTTGTGACCGGACTGTTATGTTGGGTCTCTCAAGTTTCCACTCTGATGCTGCCTTTTTAACTGTGTGGGAGATGGTACCGACAGACATGACTGTTCTGCTTCTAGGTCCTAAGCCACTTTGTACTATTCCAGTTTTTGTGTGTTATTTCTTACACTAATAGCCAAGAAAAAAATGTGTTATACAAAACATATTTCCGGCTGTGGATAATGTCAGAGAGGCGGTATCTCAACAGCACTATGACCAGGAATACAACTTTCACGAATTGGATCTAAGAACGAACAATCTGACAAAGCTCCGAGTTCACGAACGCCCAGAGCACACTCTGGCACTCCAGATAATATTTACGAACACACCCGTAGTATAAACCAGCCTTTATTCTTGAAATCTTTGGTTGTTTAATACATAGCCTCACATGTGAATCCTTAAAGAGATTGGTGGGGCTAAAGCTTAAGAGGGTGTGAACTATGCTGAATGGGTGTAGACAAAGAAGAGCTCTCCACTAGGTACCAACATTTTCAAGGGCCACTTTCTCAAAAGTGAGGTTTATCAACCTTCAAAGCAGAATTACTTTCCCATTGCTCCTCAACTGTAGTGTATGATATACAATTTTCTAGCTCTGAGTTTCTACTTTTATCCAATGTTATTAAAAACACAATTTCAAATGTTGCTACATAAGACCGAATCGAGGCGATCGGTCACATATGAACTGATACAAAAAACAACACTTGATTCAACACTTAAGAGTTTTTCAATTTAAATTATTATTCAAAAATCTTGCCACCAACATAATGCTATATATATGGGGCATACAACAATTTCAGCTCTGTAGATTTTGCTGCGAAGAGCCAAATCACCAGATCATTTATTTTGGTATTGCCCCTATGTAGCCTGTTTCTGTTCACGGGTTCAGGAATGGTTAAATAATCACAACATTATCTTAAAATGAACCTTACAAATAGCAGTGTTGGGCAATTTAGAAAACCATAGTCAATCAATTAATAATATAATAATACTCATAGGAAAGGTTTTCATCTTCAGCTCACAATCTGTGGGTACTATGCAATTACTTTTCAAAATTGTTACGAAGATGTCGTAGCAGTCAGACATCTTTGTCCTTTGTCCTTTGTCCTCTTGTCGTGTCCCGTGTATATATATTTTTCTTCACATACCTTTTTAAAATATTTTTCTAAACTTCTACTTCAAAATACTCTCCCGCAACCCGCCTCACCCAATGTGGTGTGGATCTGCTTTTTTCTAAAGTATCTTTCTTTACTTCTGAACCGCAATCCCCAACAGAAGCTAGCCAGTTAACAAGCTACCAGCTAGTAGTCAGCTAACCACTGCTATCGGTCATAGGCTAACATTTAGCTCGGAAAACTTTCGCCAGTTTGGACAATGCGATTCAAACCAGAGCATACCGGACCTATATACTCTGGACTCTGATCTCTCTTTTGACGAACATATCAAGACTGTTTCAAGGACAGCTTTTCTCCATTTACGTAACATTGCAAAAATCTGAAACTTTCTGTCCAAAAATGATGCAGAAAAATGTATCCATGCTTTTGTTACTTCTAGGTTAGACTACTGCAATGCTTTACTTTCCGGCTACCTGGATAAAGCACTAAATAAACTTCTGTTAGTGCTAAATACGGCTGCTAGAATCCTGACTAGAAAAATTTGATCATATTACTCCAGTGCTAGCCTCCCTACAGTGGCTTCCTGTTAAGGCAAGGGCTGATTTCAAGGTTTTACTGCTAACTTACAAAGCATTACATGGGCTTGCTCCTACCTATCTTTCCGATTTGGTCCTGCCGTACATACCTACACGTACGCTACGGTCACAAGATGCAGGCCTTCTAATTGTCCCTAGAATTTCTAAGCAAACAGCTGGAGGCAAGGCTTTCTCCTTTAGAGCTCAATTTTTATGGAATGGTCTGCCTACCCATGTGAGAGACGCAGACTCGGTCTCAACCTTTAAGTCTTTACTGAAGACTCATCTCTTCAGTAGATCATATGATTGAGTGTAGTCTGGACCAGGAGTGTGAAGGTGAACGGAAAGGCTCTGGAGCAACGAACCGCCCTTGCTGTCTCTGTCTCTGCCTGGCCGGTTCCCCTCTCTCCACTGGGATTATCTGCCTCTAACCCTATTACAGGGGCTGAGTCACTGGCTTACTGGTGCTCTTCCATGCCGTCCCTAGGAGGGGTGCGTCACTTGAGTGGGTTGAGTCACTGACGTGGTCTTCCTCTCTGGGTTGGCGCCCCCCCTTGGGTTGTGCCGTGGCGGAGATCTTTGTGGGCTATACTCTGCGTTGTCTCAGGATGGTAAGTTGGTGGTTGAATATATCCCTCTAGTGGTGTGGGGGCTGTGCTTTGGCAAAGTAGGTGGGGTTATATCCTGCCTGTTTGGCCCTGTCTGGGGGTATCATCGGATGGGGCCACAGTGTCTCCTGACCCCTCCTGTCTCAGCCTCCAGTATATATGCTGCAGTAGTTTATGTGTCGGGGGGCTAGGGTCAGTTTGTTATACCTGGAGTATTTCTCCTGTCTTATCCTGTGTCCTGTGTTAATTTAAGTATGCTCTCTCTAATTCTCTCTTTCCTTCTTTCTTTCTTTCTCTCTCTCTCGGAGGACCTGAGCCCTAGGACCATGCCTCAGGACTACCTGGCATGATGACTCCTTGCTGTCCCCAGTCCACCTGGCCGTGCTGCTGCTCCAGTTTCAACTGTTCTGCCTGCGGCTATGGAACCCTGACCTGTTCACCGGACGTGCTACCTGTCCCAGAACTGCTGTTTTCAACTCTCTAGAGACAGCAGGAGCGGTAGAGATACTCTCAATGATCGGCTATGAAAAGCCAACTGACATTTACTCCTGAGGTGCTGACTTGTTGAACCCTCGACAACTACTGTAATTATTATTATTTGACCATGCTGGTCATTTATGAACATTTGAACATCTTGGCCATGTTCTGTTATAATCTCCACCCGGCACAGCCAGAAGAGGACTGGCCACCCCTCATAGCCTGGTTCCTCTCTAGGTTTCTTCCTAGGTTCTGGCCTTTCTAGGGAGTTTTTCCTAGCCACTGTGTTTCTACGCCTGCATTGTCGTTCTGCCCCTGAACAGGCAGTTAACCCACTGTTGTCCATTGCTGCTTTGGTTAGTGATTATTTTCTTAGTTCACTGTAGAGCCTCTAGCCCTGCTCAATATACCCTAGCCAACCATTTAGTTCCACCTCCCAGACATGCGGTGACATCACCTGGTTTAAATGTGACTAGAGAAAATATTACTCTCATCATCACTCAATGCCTAGGTTTACCTCCAATGTACTTACATCCTACCATACCTTTGTCTGTACATTATGCCTTGAATCTATTCTATCGCGACCAGACACCTGCTCCTTCCACTCTCTGTTCCGAACGTACTAGACGACCAGTTCTTATAGCCTTTAGCCGTATCCTTATCCTACTCCTCCTCTGGTGATGTAGAGGTTAATCCAGGACCTGCAGTGCCTAGCTCCACTCCCATTCCCCAGGCGCTCTCTTTTGATGACTTCTGTAACCGTAAAAGCCTTGGTTTCATGCATGTTAACATTAGAAACCTCCTCCCTAAGTTAGTTTTATCCACTGCTTTAGCACACTCTGCCAACCCAGATGTCCTAGCCGTGTCTGAATCCTGGCTTAGGAAGACCAACAAAACCCCTGAAAATTCCATCGCTAACTATAACATTTTCCGACAAGATAGAACTGCCAAAGGGGGCGGAGTTGCAATCTACTGCAGAGATAGCCTGCAGAGTTCTGTCTTATCTCTAGGTCTGTACCCAAACAATTCGAGCTTCTACTTTCAAAAATCCACCTTTCCAGAAACAAGTCTCTCATCGTTTCCGTTTGCTATAGACCACCCTCTGCCCCCAGCTGTGCACTGGACACCATATGTGAATTGATTGCCCCCCATCTATCTTCAGAGCTTGTGCTGCTAGGTGACCTAAACTGGGACATGCTTAATACCCCGGCCATCCTACAATCTAAGCTTGATGCCCTCAATCTCACACAAGTTATCAATTAACCTACCAGGTACAACCCCAAATCCGTAAAGAAACGGCATCCTCATAGATATTGTCATAACCAACTTGCCATGCAAATATACCTCTGCTGTATTCAACCAAGATCTCAGCGATCACTGCCTCATTGCCTGCATCCGCAATGGGTCTGCGGTCAAACGACCATCCCTCATCACTGTCAAACGCTCCCTCAATCACTTCAGCGAGCAGGCCTTTCTAATCAACCTGGCCCGGGTATCCTGGAAGGATATTTACCTCATCCCGTCAGTAGAGGATGCCTGGTTATTCTTTAAAAGTGCCTTCCTCACCATTTTAAATAAGCATGGCCCATTCAAAATATGTAGAACCAGGAACAGATACAGCCATTGGTTCTCTACAGACCTGACTGCCCTTGACCAGCACAAAAATATCCTGTGGTGCATTAGCGTCGAATAGCCCCCGTGATATGGAGCTTTTCATGGAAGCTAGGAACCATTATACACAGGCAGTTAGGAAAGCTAAGGCTAGCTTTTTCAAAAATACATTTGCATCCTGTAGCACAAACTCAAACAAGTTCTGGGACACTGTAAAGTCCATGGAGAATAAGAGCACCTACTCCCAGCTGCCCACTGCACTGAGGCTAGGAAACACTGTCACCACAGATAAATCCACCATAATTGAGAATTTCAATAAGTATTTTTCTACGGCTGGCCATGCTTTCCACCTGGCTACTCCTACCCCGGTCAACTGCCCTGCACCCCCCACAGCAACTCGCCCAAGCCTCCCCCATTTCTCCTTCACCCAAATCCAGATAGCCAATGTTCTGAAAGAGCTGCAAAATCTGGACCCTTACAAATCAGCCGGGCTAGACAATCTGGACCCTCTCTTTCTAAAATTATCTGCCAAAATTGTTGCAACCCCTATTACTAGCCTGTTCAACCTCTCTTTCGTATTGTCTGAGATTCCCAAAGATTGGAAAGCTGCCGCGATCATCCCCCTCTTCAAAGGGGGAGACACTCTAGACCCAAACTGCTAAAGACCTATATCTATCCTATCCTGCCTTTAAAAGGTCTTCGAAGGCCAAGTTAACAAACAGATTACCGACCATTTCGAATCTCACCATACCTTCTCCGCTATGCAATCTGGTTTCCGAGCTGGTCATTGGTGCACCTCAGCCACACTCAAGGTCCTAAACGATATCATAACCGCCATCGATAAAAGACAGTATTGTGCAGCCGTATTCATCGACCTGGCCAAGGCTTTCGACTCGGTCAATCACCACATTCTTATCGGCAGACTCAACAGCCTTGGTTTCTCAAATGACTGCCTCGCCTGGTTCCCCAACTACTTCTCTGATAGAGTTCAGTGTGTCAAATCGGAGGGCCTGTTGTCTGGACCTCTGGCAGTCTCTATGGGGGTGCCACAGGGTTCAATTCTCGGGCCGACTGTCGCTCTTGCTGCTGGTGATTCTCTGATCCAACTCTACGCAGACAACACCATTCTGTATACTTCTGGCCCTTCTGGCGCTTCCCTTTGGACACTATGTCAACTAACCTCCAGACAAGCTTCAATGCCATACAACTCTCCTTCCATGGCCTCCAACTGCTCTTAAATGCAAGTAAAACTAAATGCATGCTCTTCAACCGATCGCTGCCCGCACCTGCCCGCCCATCCAGCATCACTACTCTGGACGGTTCTGACGTAGAATATGTGGACAACTACAAATACCTAGGTGTCTGCTTAGACTGTAAACTCTCTTTCCAGACTCACATTAAGCATCTCCAATCCAAAATTAAATCTAGAATCAGCTTCCTATTTCACAACAAAGCATCCTTCACTCATGCTGCCAAACATACCCTCGTAAAACTGACCATCCTACCGATCCTCAACTTCGGTGATGTCATTTACAAAATAGCCTCCAACACTCTAATCAACCAATTGGATGCAGTCTATCACAGTGCCATCCGTTTTGTCACCAAAGCCCCATATACTACCCACCACAGCGACCTGTACGCTCTCGTTGGCCAGCCCTCGCTTCACACTCGTCGCCAAACCCACTGGCTCCAGGTCATCTACAAGTCTTTGCTAGTTAAAGCCCCGCCGTATCTCAGCCCACTGGTCACCATAGCAGCACCCACCATGTCGCTCTTG
The DNA here is from genome assembly GCF_057628025.1 of Oncorhynchus mykiss. Lineage (NCBI taxonomy): Eukaryota > Metazoa > Chordata > Actinopteri > Salmoniformes > Salmonidae > Oncorhynchus > Oncorhynchus mykiss. The sequence continues at coordinate 21,358,048 of NC_143048.1, read as the reverse complement.
CTGCTGGTGATTCTCTGATCCACCTCTACGCAGACGACACCATTCTGTATACTTCTGGCCCTTTGGACACTGTATAATGTAAAACATTACAGCACAATAAAAAATATATACAGCATATGGAAACCAAAAGAGAATGGTCTATTGTGATAGGTGGGATGGGCTGAGAGTGGCTGAGGAAGGGGTTGGATTAAGAGCATATGTTCGATAATGTATTAATGTTATTTATTAAAAAAGTACCATGTACAGTGCCTTGCGAAAGTATTTGGCCCCCTTGAACTTTGCGACCTTTTGCCACATTTCAGGCATCAAACATAAAGATTAAAACGGTATTTTTTTGTGAAGAATCAACAACAAGTGGGACACAATCATGAAGTGGAACAATATTTATTGGATATTTCAAACTTTTTTAACAAATCAAAAACTGAAAAATTGGGCGTGCAAAATTATTCAGCCCCTTTACTTTCAGTGCAGCAAACTCTCTCCAGAAGTTCAGTGAGGATCTCTGAATGATCCAATGTTGACCTAAATGACTAATGATGATAAATACAATCCACCTGTGTGTAATCAAGTCTCCGAATAAATGCACCTGCACTGTGATAGTCTCAGAGGTCCATTAAAAGCGCAGAGAGCATCATGAAGAACAAGGAACACACCAGGCAGGTCCGAGATACTGTTGTGAAGAAGTTTAAAGCCGTATTTGGATACAAAAAGATTTCCCAAGCTTTAAACATCCCAAGGAGCACTGTGCAAGCGATAATATTGAAATGGAAGGAGTATCAGACCACTGCAAATCTACCAAGACCTGGCCGTCCCTCTAAACTTTCAGCTCATACAAGGAGAAGACTGATCAGAGATGCAGCCAAGAGGCCCATGATCACTCTGGATGAACTGCAGAGATCTACAGCTGAGGTGGGAGACTCTGTCCATAGGACAACAATCAGTCGTATATTGCACAAATCTGGCCTTTATGGAAGAGTGGCAAGAAGAAAGCCATTTCTTAAAGATATCCATAAAAAGTGTTGTTTAAAGTTTGCCACAAGCCACCTGGGAGACACACCAAACATGTGGAAGAAGGTGCTCTGGGCAGATGAAACCAAAATTGAACTTTTTGGCAACAATGCAAAACGTTATGTTTGGCGTAAAAGCAACACAGCTCATCACCCTGAACACACCATCCCCACTGTCAAACATGGTGGTGGCAGCATCATGGTTTGGGCCTGCTTTTCTTCAGCAGGGACAGGGAAGATGGTTAAAATTGATGGGAAGATGCATGGAGCCAAATACAGGACCATTCTGGAAGAAAACCTGATGGAGTCTGCAAAAGACCTGAGACTGGGACGGAGATTTGTCTTCCAACAAGACAATGATCCAAAACATAAAGCAAAATCTACAATGGAATGGTTCAAAAATAAACATATCCAGGTGTTAGAATGGCCAAGTCAAAGAACAGACCTGAATCCAATCGAGAATCTGTGGAAAGAACTAAAAACTGCTGTTCACAAATGCTCTCCATCCAACACTGAGCTCGAGCTGTTTTGCAAGGAGGAATGGGAAAAGATTTCAGTCTCTCGATGTGCAAAACTGATAGAGACATACCCCAAGCGACTTACAGCTGTAATC